>NW_010172661.1:25010-68392 GCF_000695765.1 Mesitornis unicolor | reverse complement strand
GTCAACACTGTCTTTTATCAATCTTATCTGCAGGAAATACTACAAGAATTATTTTAAGCAAACTACCAAATAGAAGTGATACGGCCAGGTCTCTTACCTGTAAAATAAAAGAAAATAAAATTTAAAAAAAATTTAAAAAATATCTGCCTTCTATTCTGAAAATCACAGCTTCAGATACACTCCTGTCCTTCAGATACACTTGTATTCAACAATCATTCTGTTCATATTTACAGTAGAAAAATGTAAATTTTCCTTTTCTATTTTAAAATTAAAAATAACCTATCTTAATAGACATATTTTTTAAAGACACATTGGTAGTTATATTTGGTGCATTTGACTAGTTTAGATTATGTTAAGAGTGACAGACATGAAACACTATCATCCTTGTTCAACATCAGGTAGAGCTTAAGAAACAAAATTTTAACTGAAATATTGTTCTCAGTCCTAAGTTGAAATTGTTTCAGGAGGCTCTTCTGTCAGTATTGTACAGGCTTCAGTTCAGGAGTCTATCTGTGCTGTGAATAGTGATGGAAGCAGAAATATTCATGTTAACTCAGTTACCAAAGGTGGTTAGTGCTGGCAACTTATCTGGCCCAGTGTTATTTTTCACTACACTTACTTCAGATTTATAAATGTTAAATTCTGTATGCTTTAAAAATCTATTCTGTGATATTTTCAGGAAGTGAAGTGGCTATGCATGACATTAAAATTTGGGAAATATGACTGACATTTCTACTTTATCAGGAAATTAGTTCTACAAGACCCTTGAAACAGAGGGTTAGTGGAAAAGGTGCAAAATGAGTTTCAGCTGTGAATATGCTGATGAATGTTGTTTACAGGTTTACAAGCTTATCACAAGTACATGCAGAGACAACTTGGATTTAATATGAATTGTTGAAAGCATGCATGACCTAGTGCACATTAATGTAAGCAGGAAGATATATTCAGACTTTCTGCTTGTAGGAAAATATTGCAAGAGGTGAGGACTTTACTCATCCATTTTGGAAATAAGCATGCGAAAACTTGCCAATCAATGTTACCCCCAACGCAGACACTGATAAAGCTCCTCCAAGGATTATAATTCTACTTCATAGTTACACGTAGCCATTTAAGATTTCTAAACAAGTCTGCTTTCCTTTGCCCTCCAACTTTGGTTTCTGTGATGACTGTTGCAGCAGGGAGGAATGGATATTATGGGAAAAAAAATCAAAACAAAACAATATAAAACATTATTAAGGGGCATAATTCACCTTGTTCATTCCTAAAAGAGTCTTAAGAGTGAGGCTGTATGAAACAATGAGTTAAGAATCCTAAATATGACTAGTTTTTATTTAAAACGTCCATTCCCAGTGCATAAGCATGTGTTGATATGTAGTTCACAAAAATATAAATAAAGCTGGATGCAAAACAGAGTTCGCATTCTATTCCCGAGAAAAATAATAGATGCAAAAATGTGTATTTTGTACCTTATGTAGGATATTAATTATTAATGTGACCTGAATAGATAATATGTTAGTTTGATATAAAAACAGATTATGTTAGTCTTTTTGCTTAAAGTCACATGCTATAGTAAATGCAAAAAAGGTTTTCAAGTTGTTTGTTGCCTAACTTTTACTTGGGGAAGCCTGAGGCTGACATTACCACAAGATTTGTCACTGCAACAGAAAGGAAAACTCCCTGAGTTAAGAATCATAGCAGGTTTTTGTAATGCAGGTTTTCATGAATCAGTGAGGAATAATTTCACCATTGACTTAAGCTTCTGAAATATTACTTTGTGTACATTACAGAAACAGACTGCACTACACTGTTCATTGTCAGAGGAGAGCAAGGAAATATAAATAATTATGTTGGAAACATGAACTAGGGATATGACATCTGAAGTAAAAATTATAGTCCAAAAAGCTGCTCGATGTTGAGGCTAAATGTTTGAAGATGTCTGATCTTATTAAGAAGCTCTCTTTTAAGTTTCTTTTAAGTCCTTTTCAATTAATAAGATAAATATTATGTGGCAAGCTTAGAACTGAATTGGTGTCTGTTTCTGCAGAAGAAACCTAAGTCAGAAACTACACAGATTCATAACTAAATATCGATCAGATATGTAAACTCTGAACATTTCAGGAACACGTCAGATGAAAATCGCTTCTTAGAAAAGGCTGATAAAATATTTATTTTAAATAAATTTTAATATTTTGTTTTACAATTATGTTTAAATGTTTTTAAATAAAGCCACTGTTAATAGTCCTTAAGTTCTATATCAGTAGCTTAACTGTTAGGCTACTTTACTAGGAATACCAAGGTTTAACTTTTCTTTCAGTCAAGACCTTTGTCTCTAGCTTCTGAAAATGTTCTCTAGGCAGACTAATAAGTGTTTCAAGACGGATGCTCTCCAAAATAAGGTAAAAAAAAAGGGGGCTCTTAAAAGTCACATGCTTTGAAGAAGACCAAGTGAAAGGGAAGTGATTCTTTAACTTAACATGTTTCATGTTCATGAGAGGTTCTGGATTTCAGTTCTAGGTATCAAGATCACTTCTGTCTTCACCAATTTAAAAAGCATAGAAAAGCAGAAAGAAAGCCTTAGAGACAGGTGTCTCCTCGTGTTATTTACCATAAGCAGTAGGTCAATAATGTTGCCTTTGTTTTACAAAGTCCTAAACATTCATGTTTGTGAACAAAACAGGGGAAATACTTGATAAAGTCCACCTTGAGGATTATCACAGAGGACAAAATTCCTTGAATACTGGGGAAGGGTGGGATTGCCAACATAGACAGTAGCGCTGTGGTCCTGCTGATAGCTCTTTGATTCTTCTTCCTGAGGTCACCTCCCCACAGTGTCCACGATGAGGTGCATGAAGGGCCACAACAAAGGAGAGAAGCAAGAGCGCGCAGCAGTTCAGCCCTGTTTAATCACAGGGGAGTGTATGCCTGTGCAGTGAATCACATTTACAGGGTTGTCACAGACTCCTGAGTTTTTCTGGCAAATCTGTGCATTGTATATAGCGTCTAGATACATTATTTTGACTTTATTTTGACTTGATACCCTAAATATGACTTTACATTGAATTGCAGGCACTTAAACTTTTGCTTGTTGCAGCTACCTAAATCTTGATTCACTGAAGAGCAGCCATCAACACTGTAAGAGCTGTGATTACAACTACATTCTTCTGAGAGCTGGGAAGGTGTTCTGGCAAGTGGGTTACTCTACTCCATTTATTGTTAATGTATTATGCTTTAGAGTCTGTATTTTCATTTTGTGTGACCACATCTTGACTTTGTACATAAATTATGTGTCTTAAATTTTTCATACAGTTGATGGAATAGTCTCCCTTTGATGCATATTTAAAGAATACAGATGTCCTAGATATAGCTTAAGTAAAAGACTGGTTCAGAGGACCTGAAGCCACTCAGTTTCAGAGATCCTACTGTCAGGCAAGAAGGAGTTAATGTGGACTTAAATATATCGGAAAGCGAGCACACTTAATGATAATGACAAGTACTTATGCAAATGAACTGCTAATACTCATCCAGTCAGAGGTGATTAAGTCTTTTAGGCCAACTGGAGATTTTACCCAGCAGGGACTATTTGGAAGCTCGTGAACGACAAAGGTTTAAATAACTTCAGGGATTATAGCTCTACTGCTGCATTTAAGCCAAGTTTCTCTGAATCATCCTTTCTTTCCTGCCCCTTGCCTTCCCACAAGAAGGAGGTCACAACTTCAGTTACCTTGTAAACCTTTTAGCCTGTATATGTTAAGGCCTATAAGAGCACAGTAACCTATCCCAGAGTGATATGGTGGTATTAAATAGACCGGAATAATGAGCTAACCTAAGGGATTGTCTAGTCTGACACTTATGTAGACTAGGTTCAAGGTGGGAAATGGAAGAATTACATCTATCTCCAACTCCTATAGCATATGTCCACAGAAAACAGTTATTTATACATTTTTATTAAATGCTTTGCTTTGTTGAAAGGAGGCAATGTAGGCATGAGTTAAATTTAAGTCTGTATAAAATGAGGAAAAGATCTTTAAGCAAAATGAGCTACCCTGTCTGAAAAAGAAAAGGAAAAATTTTAGCTACTGGAATGGCATTGTAATAGTTCATCTTTTATTCCCAGTATTTCACTTCGTGTATGATTTTTATGTGCTCTTATCATAGAGTTGGATGCTAATGGAAGCCAATGCGGTTTCAAGTTGCTAGTTTTCCCTTTGTCCTGTGTTTCATTGGTAAGAAAAGCTATTTTTCCCTGAAGGGGAAGGCACAAAGATGTCTGTAACGCAAACCAGCACATAAATAAATCGGTGAGGTAGATCTAAGAAAAGAGGTTGGTTATTTTTGCAGATATGGAAGACACAGTAAGGTTGTAATAAGCATCCATCCTCTTTGGATGTATATGGATATAAAGACGTGTATACATATAGATATATATAGTGCTAGAACAAATCATCCATGTTCTACTTTTCATATTAAAGGCTATTTTCCTAAATATATTTTACAGTCAAGCAGAAATTGGATGTTTGATGTATATGGCTAATTAAAATGAAACTTGCTACTCAGAATTATTATTAACTGTTTTGTGCTGTTGTGACTAGTATTTCATTAAAAAATAGTTGTACAGGCTTATGACTCAACAGCTTCAGGAAAAAGCCAGTAGTTAACAGGTGTTATCAATCACTCCTCAATCTGGTCTTCATAGCTGGGAGAAGAGGATACAGCTGTCTGAGGTTTTCTGATTAAAAATTCCGTCTTAATAATCTCTCGGTCTTTTGCTTGTGCCCACACAGGTTTTATGCTTTACTGTGGGCTTGGGGAAATGAATGGATTAGTAGTATCATGCCTCTGAGTCAGTAAGTTAATTAAAGGCTGCATGTATAAAATGGAACAATGAATTATTTAGTGGATAACAAACATGATCTAAAATTCCATTTACTCATATTCAAGTCAATTTTTAGTTTCAGAATTCATAGACTAAAACCTAATATTTTTGCATATTGCTAAAAGTAAATGTTTGCAAACAATATGTGTGCTAGAGTTTCAACTGGAAACCTCTTGAATGCTTTGTGACTTTATATTTGGGATGTTTGCTTACCTTCCTATTCTATTTCCTCAGTGAAATTTCAGGCAGTGGTGGGAAGATAGAGAATTGTTTGTCCAAAGATCAGCAGTAAATTTATATTTAAGGATGATGTAGATTTGGACCCAAATTGCACACCCTCTTTTGTTTGGAGAATCTCTGTTCAGATTTTGGTATGACTTCATAATGGGTGATCTGAAAGTTCAAAGATCAAAACCTTCCAAATCAAGATCTGAGTTTTACAACACAGAATACATATACACTTACTCACCACATCCACATGCTAGTTTTACATACATCTAATTAAGGCAAACTGGGTTGCTTTGGGGTGTTTTTTTTTCTGTGTGCAGAACCCTGCAGCACATATATTTCTGTTTATTTCACTGGGACTTTTGCAAGCCCAAGGTAAGCTTAGAGAGAATATTTTCCTGCAAAAGTGTTTTATTTCTTGCCATTTGAAAAGCACTATTGACTGCTTTACTGTAACACATGCTTTTCTGCACCTTCAGCATCATTCTCAGTATGGAAGACCCTGTAAATTTGCAAGACTGGCTGTCTGCAGTGCATTTAACTTATGGTGTCCTAATTAGAAACAACTCCAGAATGTTTCTTTTATTTAGAGCCAAAAGAGGCTGTTGATCTATTGTTCGTAATGACTGACATCCATTTGGCAAAGGAGAATGAAATATCTACTTTCTGAATTGGGTTTATTTATTTTAAGAACTGAAATTAATGGTAAATATTTATAAAGTATCTGACTAATGTAAGCACTAAACTCTCTCAGATTTTCAGTGAGAGCTGGGACTAAGCACCCTTTGACTTAAGAGGGGACCATGTCTTCCTGTTGCAATGCAGATGCTGTCATTCACCCTCTGAGCTCACAGGATCCAAAACAAAGACTTAAATATTATGTAGTCCTCTCAGAAAATCAAGACTGACCAGTCCTGCTCTATTTCATTATTATTAAATAAATTAAAAACGTAAAAGAAAATAATCCATCAGCATTTTGTAAGAATATACTGACTCTTGCTAAGCTTTTGAAAGGGTACTAGAGGGGCTCTGTCCTCAGATGGGCTCTGCACTCACTTCTCCCTTCTGAAACTTTCCTACACATGTTACTAACCAAGAACGGCAAAAAACTGCAAAGCTGTCTGAGGCCATTCACAACATACTTGATTTTGAAAAGATACTGGAAGGCAGGGTTACACCTGGAAAGCAGCTTTTGATTTTTTTAAGGAGTCATTGAAAGATTTTGCACAACAACTTGTATCATCATTTTCTGTTGTGATGTGAGAGGTGATCCATTAAAAGTCTGAGGCACTGACAAAAAGGTACTTCTGCACTTAATAACTCTTCCTTGGAATGGAAACATGCAATACTCTTATTATTCTTAGATATTTAAATATATGACAACCTTTTCAGTATATGCCTTTAGACATTACTTTCTCATTCTGATGTGCATCAGTTCTTGGAAAAAACTGAATAAGGAGTTAATTTCATTTTTCTACTTGAATCTAAGAAGTTTCAATAAATAGCATAGAAATATATGTATGAAGTGCACACTCCATAGCCATACAATCCTTTAGCTAAGAAACAAAAGACAAAACCATTCATTTTGGAAGAGAGAGGTATTTTCTTAACCAGCAAATAATAGCATGACTATGACATTGGTACTTTCAACACTATAAAATGCTATATTTAATGAAAGAACTTTTCAGTAAAATATAGTTGTTCACAGGTTGCATAAAGTCCAGAATTCTTCATTAACTACCATCTTTTGGCAGAAGCAGCGTTCCACTTAAAAGGTACATATTCGTAGGTTATTAAGTGCTTTCTCCCCCTTTCACACCCCACCGCCTTTACTGTTGTGAGAGTCTACACCGTAGTGGGCTGGCAGTATTAGCTGTATAACTTTATAGGAGCACATCTAGAGTAAGCACATACTGTCTTCTATTCTTAAGCATAAACTATATGTAAGGGTCCAAAGACAAACCCAAAATTTGGTGATGTTCACATCATTATTGTCCTTGCTATACGTGAGCTACAAAAATGTGATTCAGAATCCAATTTTTAATCCTAAATGAGAATTCCATCAAATTAATGCACATCTTTCTTATTTTTCTGTCCTAATAATGATATATCAACCTTGGACAGAAAAATAATAGAATTCTACATCTCTGCCATTTGACACTGAAGCAAAAGTGAGATAAAATATCCTTTTAAGTAGTATTTTCTTTCCTTAGAATCATAGAATAGAATAATAGAATTGTTTAGGTTGTAAAAGACCTGTAAAAGATCACTAAGTTCAACCATAAACCTAACACTGCCAAGTCCACCACTAAACCATGTCCCTAAGCATCACATCTACACGCTTTTTAAATAGCTCCAGGGACTGTGGTACATAACCTTTTCCCTGGGAAGACTGTTACAAGCCTTGACAACCCTTTTGGTGAAAATTTTTTCCTAATATCCAATCTAAACCTTCCCTGGTGCAGCGTGAGGTTTCCTTGTTTCCTCTTGTCCCATCGCTAGTAACTTGGGAGACAAGACTGACACCCATCTCGCTACAACCTCCTTTCAGATACTTGTCAAGGGTGATCAGGTCTCCCCTCAAGCTCCTTTTCTCCAGACTAAACAACCCCAGTTCCCTCAGCCATTCGTCATAAGACTTGTGCTCTAGACTCTTCACTAGCTTAATTGCTCTCCTTTGGACTTGCTGCAGCACCTCAATGTCCTTCTTTTAGTGAGGGATCTAAAACTGATCGCAGTATTAGAGGTGCGGCCTCACTGGTGCTGAGTACAGGGGCACAATCACTTCCCTACTCCTGTTGGCCACACTGTTTCTGATACAAGCCAGGATGCTATTGGCCTTCTTGGCCATCTGGGCACACTGCTGGCTCATATTCAGCCAGCTGTCAACCAGTACCCCCAGGTCCTTTTCTGCCTGGAAGCTTTCCAGACACTCTTCCACAAGCCCGTAGTGTTGCGTGGGCTTGTTGTGACCCAAGTGCAGGACCTGGCACTTGGCCTTGTTGAACCTCATACAGTCAGCCTCAGTCCATTGATTCATCCTGTCCAGATCCCTCTGTAGAGTCTTCCTACCCTCAAGCACATCAACACCCCCATCCAGCTTGGCATCACCTACAAATCTAGTTTAAAACACTTTCAATGAACCCTGCTAATTCCTGTGCAAAGATTCTTTCACCTCTTTGAGACAGGTGTACTTCTCTGTTGCTAGCAGGCCTGGTGTCATGTAAACAGACTCATGATCAACAAAATCAGAATTCTAATGGTGGAGCCAGATACTGATCTGCTGACTCTTAGTGTTTCCTCCCTCATCATTTCCTGCAAGTGGAAGGATAGCGGAGAACCCTACTTGTGCCCCTGATTCCTTAACCAGTTGTTCCAAGGTCCTGAAGTCTCTCCTGATTGCCCTCAGACTTCTTGTTGCAACTTCATCACTGCCTACTTGAAAAGTCAATGATGAATAATAATCTGAGGGTCGTACCAGGGTAGGAAGCTTTTTCTTCACATCTCTAATGTGGGCCCTAGGGAGGCAGCAGACTTCCCTAAGAAGTGGGTCCAGTCTGCATATTAAGCCTTCTGTTCCTTTCAGAAGGGAGTCTCCTATGACAATGACCTGTCTGTTTTTTCTTTGTGGAAGCAGTTTTGATGCAGGGCATATGCCAACTTAACCTCAGTGACACCTCCAAGCTAGATGAAGCATCATCCTTCTTATTGTTTGGTTCCACTTGCAGAGCCTCATAACCATTATGCAAGGGCAGCTGGGAAGGTGGGGTAGTCACAGAAGAGATGTGCCTGCTGTGCTGGGAAGGAACTTGTCTCCATTGCCCCTCATCCCTTAAGTAACTGTATTCAGCCAGTCAGAGAGAAGATAAAGAATCCTCCTATCATGCGTTCTGTCTGCCTGTTGTGCCCATCTCAGGGAAGGTAGGGTGAGATTCCAATAGTCTGTCTTTCACACTCAACCTATTCACCTTCTTCTGGATCTCTGTCACTAAGCAGAGGAGTTCCTCTACCTGGGTGCACCTCTCCCAGTATTTCATCTACTGAACCATTCTAGAAATTTATTATTTTTGCATAAACAGGTAATTACTGTGATTTTGGGGTTTATTGCTTATAATCATCCCTCATTGACTCTTTCAACTATCATAATGACAACAATTCAGAACTCCCTTAATAGTGTTAGTAAGCATGGATAGTCCTTATTTTTTTAATTCAAAATATTCCTACAAATTTATTCAAGCTTCTGTAACAACAGAGGCTAGTTCACAGGTAATGGACATAAGAATCTCAAGCCTTTCCTTATTTCTTTTTTTTCTACAGTTTATATGCCTTATCATGCAGGAAAAATGAGTGTAGGCTGAGTTGAACTTTCATAGAAAGCTGGAGTTTTTGTCAGCTTTTATTCCTCCAGAGGAAGAATCTGGGGAAAATGGATAATTATAATGCCAATTTTTATTATCAAAAATAATGTGCAAAATATATGACCTGATAAATCTGACCTTGGATGGAGATTCTCATTTTGATAATCCCCCTAAAATGAGTAATAAAGCATCTCTGATAGTAATAAACCTTTTTTATTTGACTTTTCATGATAAGTGTAACAACAAATAAAGAAGGAACTTCAAAGACTGCTTACTTCAAAAGATCTATAAAGTCCATTTGAATAAAATCCACGACTTTCATAAAAGTGGTGTTGAAAATGTCATGAATTAAATTAATGGTCTACTTCTCTTTGCTTCATATTGTCTGTATTTTACTCATAATTTATTCTTCAACACATCTTGCATGTTGTTGATTGAAGGAAATTTTAAATCCAGCTGAGCTTTAAGCAATTTTTAAAGGAATGAATGAATACAATTATACATGTTAATAGTCCTGATTCTGCTTTTTTATTTGCTGCTATCTGTCATATAGCAGATCAGTAATCTTTGCTTTTTAAAACTATCATTAATCCTTCACAGATTCAAAAAATATCCATTTCATAGTTATATTGTTTTAGTTTTCTAACTACAGCCTTGTTTTAATATTCCTACTGTGCTAGGAAAGTGTACCACTGACAACTTGATCAACTTCAGGAAAAAAATAATTCAACTTTTCCTAATAAAAAATAAATCTTTTAATGTTCCAGTTACAAAAAAAAATCTCAATTAAGAATAAGTAAAATTTACTCTGAAACCAATGTTTTAGAGTAGATCTTATTCTTTATTTGGTAGTTACAAAGTCTAATGACAATATAGACTACAGTATTCAGTTCATTGATATTCTTTTATACCATGCATTTTCATGTATGATTGGGCTTTTTTGGCAGAGTTTGTTATGCTCAGAGGAAGAATAAGGTAGCTTAAGTTCTAGCCTCAGTCTGACCCTGGTCAATGGTAACTCCGAAAAGACATACTCTAAGATAGTTTGTATTACTTTTACTATTGCACTCTTTGACATAAAGGAACAAATAATTCAATCACTGATGCTAAATAAAACTAGAGTAACTGAAACAGTTAACACTCCTTGAAAACTGCACAACAGAAGAATACTTCTTCAGTACTACTATAATGTTGTACAAGATGTATAGATGTTCTCTAGAGTAATTTATTTGGTTACAATAATGGACATGGTTATAGTTTGGTTATTTTTTCCCCTGCAAAAAAATTTGTTCTTCAATGGAATATATTCTAAAATTTTGATGCTTACATCCAGGAACAAGCTCATGAGCACAGCTGACCAGATTGGCATATTTTTTCCACTTAATAAAGTGTCACAACAAAGACTAGGAGCAAAATAGGAATTGTCCTTTTCCTTAATGTTTGCCATTGCAGATACAGAATGTAGGCAACAGTTTGAAGAACAGAAGACTCTTAGATCTTCAAATCATATTTCTCCATCCTTGATTGTTTCAAGACTGAGTAGAGCTAGTCTTCTGTGAATTAAAACTGTATTTAGAAGGAAACCTTTACCTTGGGAAGCAAGAGGTTGTGTGGTTTATAGAGGAGGTGTGTAAGTTCCTCAGCTCTTACAGCCAAGTTCATTATCTTTGTTTTTGTGAACCTCTTTCTGTGTTCCACCACTGCATAAAAATTTCTTCTTTGTTAGATTGAGCCTAGAGTGACTATAAAGCAATGGGTTGATATGAATCAGAACCACTCATGTAAGATCCATTAGTGTAGATAGTGTAGATATACTCATCACTAATGGCAATTACTTTCAATCTATGAATGCCTTGCTTTCTAATCTGGGTCATAGGAATGCAGTCCTGACAATCATGGAAACAGATTTAGAGTCCATTGTATTGTAGCATTATGCACAGTGCAGGTCGCAAAATTTGTCCTATGAAGCTGCCTGCCTTAGAGACACAATACTAATGCTAGTCTCCCTGAGCTGTCTAATGATACCTGGTGTATAAATACACAGAGATATATGTGAATCAATGGGACCATTTCTCTCTGTTGTGATTTCAGTAAAGATAAGCCTTTGTCTGTTTCCTCTACTTAATTCTGACTGGCATTATCTTTCCACCAAGAAACCATCATCCCTTCTGTATACTTATCTGTCCCAAACTCTGTGTGCCATCCTCCCTCTCCTTTCTCTTCATACTGTTAAGCTTTTTTCCCAAGAAAAAACTCCTATTTAACCTGCCTATCAGAATGCAGTCCCTCCTCCCTATCCCTGTCCAGGCCCTATAAATTTGGAATTTCAGTCCAATGTGGCAGAGGGAGCAAAATCTTTAAGAAATATGTGTTTTGAAATTGAGTGTGTTCCTACATACCTACGTGGTCAAAAATTTATCTAAATGAAGAATGCATTTCTGAAAGAAAGCATCTGAACAGAGGACACTTCAGTGAAGAAGAATACTGGGAGCATTTGTTCATTGGTCAGCTGGGGATAAAAGGGATCAAGAGTGGGGCACTTGGGGCACTACTTTCCTTGGAGTACTTGCTCTGTCACACATTGGTGAATCTCATAATGAACCGTGATTGTCAGGGAGCCAGTCTTCTCCAGTTGTTCAGCTCCAGGTTCCTCCAGTATTTTCACTGACCATAAAATTGTCTCTATCTTTCTATGAGAGTAATAGCCAAGAGGTCCCAGTGAGCTCCACCGGGACATCAGGATGAATGACGGCAGGACAAGCAGGGAGATGAAGTGACCACCTCAGGCTCTTGGCCAAAGTGGGTGAACCACCAGGGCTGACCCTGAATCACCAGGATAGCTGTTTTGCTGCTATTAATGAAAAGCAGATTTGCTGGTGCTTTTGTGAATAGTACTACATGACTTTCTGGAGCTGGGATACCACTGACTGTGGAAACTACCAGAAGATATACAAGAGATGTGCATTACACTCCATTATATACCTACTGTAATAAAAACCAAATCTTTTCTTTCACTTTCTTTGTGCAGGATACGTAAGCTTAAGCAGAATCCAGGGTCCATTTCTGTATATATAATTACTATTCATAATCTTTCTTCCAGTCTACCCTATTGTTTTGCATGTATTTTTTTTCTTGTGTGTCTTGTTTCTTTGCTGGTAGTAATGGCATTTTTCTTAGTCAAGTCTTAATTTTATGTTAAGTGATAAAAAATTGAAAGAAAACTTCAGTTGCATAAGAATGTTACGTTACATTGCACCAGAATAAATGCTGTATTATTTTTCAATAGCAGATAAATTTTCTCACTAAGACTAACTTTGCAATTTATCCACTGGGGAGCCAGATAATACACTACACCCTTTGAGATTATAATTACTGCTGAAGTAATGTTGCACGGATATTTATCTATGAACTTTTATGTTAAGTAGCTTGATATTATTGGTCTTTCCCAGAAGGAAATGATATTTTAATGTTGTATTCCCAGACTGTATTTCAGTTAACAATACTAACTTTTCACAAAATTCTGTTGAAGTTATATGCAGCAACAAAAGTCCCCTTAAGAAACCCCAACCATGTAAATATGGCAACTGAATCCTTGTATAATTGAGCTAGAGAGTAACAATATACCAATGCCTGAATGTTTCTTTGAGATCACATTGATTTCCTCATGGGATAGCTGAAAAAGGTCAAGAAGCGTAAAGTCAAAAAGGGAATAACAATTAAGGTAGCTTATCCCATATGTCACCAAATAACCTTTCCTATTCTTATGTGACTCCTTTAAATTAACACGATCAGATATGAACATAAACATGCTCATGCGTTTCTAGTAAGACTGACAACTTATAATAAGGTTTGTAACACTACAGGTGCCTTTTTTGTCTGTGAACTCAGTCAGTACTAAGTATTGCTTTGTCTGCCATTGAAAAACCCTGTCGGTCTTTTTGTTTAGCCTAAACTCCACTCCAAATATATTCTAGATGAGATGCAGGGGGGGCAGAATGGAGTGAAGGATGGTGGTTTGCAGAATAAATACATACACAATAAGGAAGTTTCAGGTTTCCAAGGTAGTTCTTGACAAATGTCACAACCAATCTCTCTCACGAAACCTTAGAAATATGGTAACCTAAAGAGAACACTTCAGTTTATATAATGTCAATACCATACAGCTCTACATATTGTAATTTCTGGTTTTGTTTTTTTTTAAGATGATGTCTCTGTTATGATTTCTTCTATGATTTTCATAATACAGTTAGTCTCCATGAATTTAATTTGTTTATATTTTGCACAAAGTGTGAGGGTATAAATGAAAGGCATAGACTCTTAAATGAAAATTGCTAAGATACTTTTATATTTTTCATTTTATGTTTATATTTATGTTATTTATATGCAAGGAACATTTCTGTGAAAAAGTACAGTCAAGTGTTTCAAGTTAGAGATGTCACTAGTTGATGTAATGTAAGCATCCTACTTCATATTATTCTGCCAGCATCATTTTGTATTTGATGGTCCTTTAAAGAAGATCACTTGAGGAAGTACTGAAATCGGCTAAAGAAGACTGTGCTTTAAAGTATCAGGATTATGTTTTTAATAGTTATTTGTGTTATGTAATACAGAATTTTGTACCATACACTGACTTTTTATAAAGCAGAAAGTAATTATGAAATAGTGGGGTTTTTCACATACTTCATTGTTTTAAATTAGATGTACTTTAGATAATTGACACTGGTTTTTCAAGTTTGAAACTTTGGCTTATGTTTGGTTTTTATGGGCTTTGAATGAAATGAAAATAGGAAGAAATATGTATTCCTTCACTTAAATTTTATAAAGAGATGTGTACCAAAAAAACCAGAATAATATATATAAAAACAAAAAATTTAAAAGAAGTGGAATGACTTTTGAGTAAAAGTTGCAAGAGAAGTCCATTCGTGCACTATTACAGGTAGACAAATATTAATTTTTGAAACTTCTGTTACTGTGAAGGTTAGTGTTGAACTCTTAAATGACATAGAATGACTTGCCATGTTTAAATTAAATTAGAAAGTTTTATTCTTCTTTTCTCATGTAACTGAAATGTTGTGAGGAGAAATCTCAGGCTGAATTGATGTAAATTGTGTGTGAGTAAGCAAACCCAAGAGATTCCCAGATTCTAGTTTCTACAAGCTGAACAGCCTAAATATGAGCCAGTTTAGTACTGTGTGGTGAGCCATTTCTGCAAAATGTACAGCAAAGGTGTAATATATCATTGCCAGACAGGACTAGTTTGATCCCCAACATGGATCTTAAAATAATATTAGCCATAGTTAAGCAGTGTATATCAGTATATGAACCTTCTACTTATGAGTAAGTGTCTATCTAAACACAGTAATTAAATCTTCCATAGCCTAGAGCTATGTTGTCACTATTCTCTTTACTTAGCTGTAAGAAATAGTGTAAAAGCATTGCCTTATTAGGTTTTGATAAATAAGATTTTGCATGCCTCTCCCAGTTTCTATATCATTAAATACTTATTAAGGTCAACAAGGATTGTGAGAAAATGTTCTTTCAAATGATGAAGGCTTAATTATTTTAGACAGATAGACTATTCCTATCATAACATGTTTTGCAGTATTAACTATTCTAGGTTTTTAATAGTAAGACTTAAAAACTAGAAAGACATTACAACAGTTGAATAAAATATTGCATCTTAGATGGAACTGTGACAGTGGAAAGAAAAATAGGCACAAGCATGAAACAGGTGGAAGGGTAACAAGGGCAATGGTAACCAAAGTGGCCTACATTAGCAGGAGACGTGCTCTGATAGCCCAGGGAACCTCTTCTATCCCTGCTCTGCTGTGTCACCTCCTACATGTGTGACCATCCATATGTGCTTTATATCTGTACAGTTACACAGCTGTCTGGGTCACAATTCATATATGGAGGATATTAGAGACTTCTGAGAGATTTCATAGGAGATCACAGTAAACAGCTAAGGAAGGGATGCTTAACACACCTATAATGACCAAGGATTTATATTTCTTGAGAAAATAAAGATGTGTTTTTTTGATATTCAAAGAACAGAAGAGCAGAGGGCAATAAGAAAGCCTGGTACGACATATTGTATACTAAGTGAGCATGATGGATGCATATGTAGTATATTCATTTAATTACAAATACATAACTATATCATGTGTTGAAATATCATGCTTTTAACCTGAAATCATAGTGAGAAACTGAAACCGATAGATGAAAGGTCTTTGTTAGAGACTTAAGATTTAATTTTATTTACTCAGGAGGAATAAAATTCATACTTATTCTGTTGCTTAGGTTGATTTTTTCCCACCTTCTTTCTTTCCTTTTAACTGAGCTAAAACACTGACTTTTCCTAAATTGAACATAAGTTGTTTATTTTTTTAATTAATTCCCAAGTAGCAATTTATAGAAGTGAAAGCCTGGGTCCAGTGAAGTAGAGACTTTTTTTAAAAAAAAAATCACCAAACAAATAAAACTGGGACTATGGTCTCAGCTGTCATTTTTTTGTTTCAAACATGATGCAAGGCACTATGGGTATTTGAATATTGCTAAATAAGATGACAAGGAACAAATCCCTGGCGCCAGTGTTGAGCATACTGACTGGTTCATATTCACAGTGATTCACAGTGCTGAAGATTGTTAAAATGCCTTCCCCTGAAAAGTATTTGATTTGGGTAGAAAAATCTGAAGCGACCAAAACAGACTTAATGAGTAACTAGATATATAAGGTGGATAATCAGAGGCTCAGACCTCAATGTTCCCCCTAGCCCTCTGTTATTTGGCAGTAGAGTCATCATGCAAAATTTTACCAGTTGTGCTCTGTGCTTTGGATGCTGCACATGTGCTGGAAGGTTTATAATCACTGAATTTTCCACAGGAATTAGATACCTAAGTGACTTAGATCAGGAAGAAATATTGTAGACAATAGTCCTCTAATAACTTTGTGTGTAGTCAAAATGTAATATTGGTATCACTTTGCTACACTCTTACCCTTAAAGAAAAATTATATACTTTTTTCTTTTTTTGCATATGGTAATCATATCTAAAGATAAAAACCACTGTGTGTTACCCAGGAGGAAAGTAAGCCTAAAGATGAGTGTAACACACAAAATCAAAGATCATTTTAGATTTCTTTTGCTTTGTGATAGTCACTGTATGTTTTTAGGTTGGATTATTTTTAAAGTATTGTTTAACATTGGCCAGACTTTTAAAGGTCCTTTTGATTTTTCAAAATTTTAAAACCTACATGAACATTAAAGCTTGAGGACATTTACTCAGCTTTCCAATTTGATTCTCCACAATGACAGGCAAACTCTGAGCATGTTAAATCTGTGGCGGAGAGAACTCTTTGTTGCCATTTAAGTAGATTTGTACCACATAGAGTTAGGCATAAAGCTTAGGTCCTCGGAGTCATGTTCTGATGGCAGCTTTGTCTTCCCACTCCCTACATTATTATATATATTTTGTATTATATTCTTAACCACATGCTTGGAATTGCAGTTCTAGCAAATGTAGAACAATTTAAAATCTTTGACAATATATACTTAGGTCTAATTACAAGATCAATGTGTCCAGTTTTTCCTCAGATATGTTTTTTATTTTTTTTACAAGTGAGTGCAAGTTTACTGCTGCTTATACCTACTAAGAAGCAATCCATAGGCTCTCACGGGTGAAAGGAGGGAAAACTGTTTCAGATCTCAGAAGGGTCTCGCTGGCCATAGTAACAAGGCTCAGTGAGGTGACCTGATGCAGAGGCAAGCAGATTTTGTGCGAATGCAGTCCTTTGAACTGACTCTTCTTTGTGATAAACTAAGAAAAACATTTACTTTCAAATCCACTGGCCTGTGGTACATCCATTCTGCTATCAGAACAGCTATCATTTTGACTAGTCCCATTTGTCCTTGTCTTATCTGATACAAACTTCTCCCCCAAAACCACTGAGCTCTGTTTCCCTGTTGGAAATACAATAGGTCCACTTTCTTTTACAAATGACATAACTAATCAGATTCTGAGGGGAAAAAATCGAGACAGCTAGCACATATTCATTATCATGAGTGTTGTGCAGGCTGCATTTTTTTTTTCCTCACAAGATTGATTAATTAAATATTTATGAAAGAGAAACACCTGGCACACTTCCATAAACAAATAGGTCTCCTGTGGGTTTGCAACAGCTGAAGAGAGTTTTGAGGGACCACAGGGATCTCAGGGTAAAGACTTCCTCACAGCTTGAGTTCTTACACATTGCTGTTTCTCATAAATATGCACCAGCACACAAATAATTTTTATTTTGAAGACAGAAAGTGCAATATCAACAGATGAAATCCAAAAGACAGCCAAAGGTAAAGATTAAGCAGAACAGAGATACTGTATGAGGGGAAAATAGCTTATTTTTATTTAGCTATGGAAGGTCTAATGCTAAGGAGGCTTAAACAACTGAGGTCCCTTTTTAAGGTATTTGTCTATGGCTGCTAGTTAAATGGTGAAAGCCTTAAACTGAAGAGATCTGTTGAAATCTAAGGGCAAGGGTTAAGAAATTATGCAAGACACCTAAAAGTGGGAAATGCATTCTGTTCACTATTTCAGCTGCTCTTCCAGATGGATCTGCTTTATAGACACTTCCCTGACTCTTCATCTTCAGTGGAATGTTTTCACTGGTATGTCACTGCTTTAAAAATAAAAATAATTGTGCCACTGACTTCAGCTACAATTTAGCTGGCATGATTGCTTTTATCGACCACTGCTTTACTGTGACCAGTTTCCTACAACTGATTGTTTTAGTTCTCAGGAGTGGAAATAATGTAGCTGTTAGTGTCAAATTCTTGTGCAATATCTTTTACATGTGCTTACATGCCATGTGCTTTCTGTATGTTGTATTATAGTTCATCATACTCCAGCTATGATTTTTTTTGTCGGGAAACCTTAGAAACCAGCCGGCTGCACTGAAGGTTCAGCCTGTATAGGAAACGATCAAGATATATAAAATGCCTCGTGTTTCTGAGGCCAAACTCTAAAATTAGTTGTTCTGATTTTAGTTTCTGATATTGGTCAAATGTTAATTTATTTCTCAAGTTCAGACACCGCAAAATATATAGGTGGGCAAATTTTTAAGATATAATTTTTAAAAACATATTTGAATTTGGTTTTATTCTTTACCAAAGCTGGATGAATATTAGAAAAAAAATTCCTTCGTCATTTGGCACTTTTAAATTCTGAAACAGAAAATTCTCATAAAAGAAAAAGGTGTTTCTGAAAGTTCAAGTGCTCAATCATTGAACTAATACAAACTTTAGGTGTTTTTTGATTTGTGGTTTGTTTTTTGGTCAAGAGATTTTGTTTCAGTCACTATATTATGTTTGAATGGAGTATTTTTGAGCTGCGAATTGTTTTACATATTAAAATTAAGAGGATCATAAGCATGTCAGTATATTTAGGAAAAGAAAAAGTGAAGGTTCTTTGATGAAGTTCTGCAAACAAAACTAGGTGATAAAGTGGTGATGTGTATAGTAATGGGGAGGTAAAGCAGCATTGTGTTTAGTATTAGAGTAGATAGAACTTTGTCTTCTACGTTACCTCCACAAAGTGAAATGGTATTGTTGCTAATCCTATTAAATTTGGTCAAAAGGCTAATGAAATAAATAGAAGCTTTTTCGTGATCTGTAGTACATCAGAGATGAGGTTTCATATGCTTTTATATGTATTGTACATACTTCTACTGTATGAGGTTTTGGGGAAGGTTTACTTTTACAGAATGCAAAATCACCTTTTATATATTGCCCCTTCTTTGCCATGTTAAACTCATTTTTAACTATTTTCACACATGTTTCTGAAATAATAAGCATTAAGATGCAATATATCCCAATGTAATACATTTATAAAGGGTGGTTACAAAGACTTATTTAATCTAGAGCAGACTTCTTGCATACTTGGAGTTTCCTTCGCCTTTCCCCAGGCATCTATAAAAATAATATAATGCATTCCAGGTTTAACCTTTTTTCTTTAATGAAGGTATTGAGCCTACATTCTGCAAAAATCTAAAATCAGTCTTGGAAATTAATGTGAATACTAAATGTTCAAGGATTGGAAAATTCAATCCCTAAACATCAAAAATTTATTGTAATTGTATATAGTGAAGGTCTTAAATGTCCTGACTAGAAAGGATATTAATACTGAATAGTATCAGATAGATCTTGATTTAATAAAATGTCTTTATTTCCTGCTAACCAAAAATTATCACAGCATTGTTTAAAAAGGATGAACCATTGAAATCACCTTGTTAGATATAAATACTTAATAGCATCCATTATAATAAGATAAAAAGTGATGGCTGTAAGGTCAAGTGTGAGAAGGAGAGAGTTCAAAGACAGTGTAGACCCTTCAACATAATATAACCTAGCTTTAAAAGAGAGGAAATGTATTGCTTGATGAGAAGAAAAGCCTCATGTAAGCTTGATAAATATTCAGGTTTTGTGTGTAATGAGAAATGGAATCTGATGAATGAAATGTCATGGTAAAATCATTTTAATCAATAATGGAATGTGACATTATTCAGACTGTAGTAATATTTCTTCTCCTTTTTATTCTTTCCCTGTGGTATGCTTTCCTTCTATTTTCTTTTTTTAAATAGTTTTGGGGTTGGGTCATTTGTTTTGGGTTTGGGTATGGGTTTTTTTGTTGTTGTTTTGAGGTTTTTTTTGCTTAACTTGAGATTGGTTATGCTAATGTAATGTTGTTGCAACCATTCTTCTGCAGCTAAAATATTGAATGTGTAATGTCACAATTCTAGACATAAACCTAGGAAAACAGATATAGTATATGAAAGCACATCATTTTCTGGACATACTTATATATTCAAAAATAATTTGCCATTTACCTTCCCCCTCCCCAACTGTTATATTTAAATATAAAATTGGGACTGGATTACAGTAGATGTCATATGTGTGTAGGGAGTGCTTGTTCAGGCTCTTGGATAATGTAATAATGACCCCAGTGTAAATAACTGTGGATAAATTATGTACTATTGCATGTTGGTTGTCATTTACTTTGTTGCAATGTTTACTTTAGCACAATAAAATGATATCTTTATTTTTCATTATTGAGATCTTGTGTTACAGCAGCAATGATGACTTTATAATGCCTTCTGATGATAATGCTTTATCATCCTTATGGACACTTTTATCTGAAAATGCTGAAGTTCATTTTGAACATTAAGCAGATAGTCTGTCTTTCATATTTCATGGAGAAAGTAATTGAGAGACATCACTGTAACTCAAGGTTTGTTTTGGGCAAAACCAGCATTAATTTCTCTTTACTTCTGCTTTTGATCCCAAGAGTACCTTTCTCTGGACCTCCTAGCACAGATTTTGGAGTGTGCAGGAGAAATAAGTCTGCATATTATACTACTTTTCAACTATTTGTAACCTTTTTGAAAGTCTTGATGATGAGCAAAAGCAGATAACAAGGAAGGACTGCAGAGTGAATGAGCCTAATGAAAAAAAGTGTTTCTTAATATTGAAAACTTACCATGCAACTAGAACATCTTAAACATTGATTTTTATGAAAGTAGATTAAGACAAAATCTTTCAGAAATTTTTAACTTGTCATATGACAACAGTCACATTTATGCTGAAACCAGACTGAGGGAAGAAATACACAAAACTTGTAAAGCAGGACAGGGAAAAACTTATCCCCATTACTATATCAGGTGGTTTTTTTGTTGTTGTGTTAGGTTTTTTTTTTGGAGGGGTTGTTGTTTGTTTGTTTGTTTGTTTTAATTTATCTTCCTATATTTTTTCTATGAATATCACCTACCTTTTTCTTAAATTTTGAAAAAAATAAATATAATCTTTCTGCATGGTATTTCACTGAAGCAAAAGAGTTGATAAAGGTCATCTTACACATATTTATCTATCTTTGTTTGATTGTTAGTAGTTTATTATTTGGCAATGCTTGGATTGATCTTTTTCCTTTACTATAGCAACAGCATGGACTGAATATAGTCCATATATTAATATTAGGTGTTTATTTTTGTTTGGATCAATTTGGCTTAATGTCATTCATATCATTAACATTTTGCAGAAATAATATTGATGAAAGATATTGATCCCCCTTACAGAAGCCATTGTAACAGTTGTGCTGAAGGCTTACCATTGTTTGATTCTACATTAGCCACATGATTGTTTCTGTAGTCTGTAGGCTTAACATAGCCAAGCCCAAGTAATCATTGATTGAGACATTGGGGAACGAAACCCAGATTAAGAGACTGAATTTTGAAACACTGGGCTTCAGTATGCAAGCTGTCGGCCTTATGAGATGCTGTACCTCTTTTCTATGCTGATTTTGCCATAGCCGGCACAAGGAGATAATGTTATCCTGGCTTCACACTGGTAGCTATTTTGGAAGCTAAGGTTTCTACCTTTGTACAAAGCATTGTCTCTTCCTGAGATTTTGGAAATGGCAGCACAGGCAGTATGGTTCTCCTCCCCCTTCTCTTTCTGTTCTTTCAAGCCTAAATTAATTTCCTACACCACAGTGTAGGGAAAGAGGAGCAGCAATGGCAGGGTGTTGCAGTAGGAGGGAGGAAGGGAGAGGTGAAAAAGATGCCCCTGTCTCTGCTCTCTGAAGCTGCCCAGCCTGAGGGGTTTGGAGAAGAGGAGTACACTTCTCCTGGCTGCCTCCCAACCACTTGGGCTCTGGATGCCAGGCATGAAGAAAAGACATCCCAGAGCTAACCTCTTTGCCAACATTTCACTGGCTATTTTTTAGTTTGCAAAGACTGGTCCTTCCTATTCCTACCTGGTAAAACAGTTCTCTTTCTGTCCTTCTTGCTGTCCATGTACTGGAACTGGGAGAGTTGCATTTACACATGTACTTTTATTTTATGTTTCCTGAATACATAATTTTATGTAAACATGAAAGTGCAAGAAAAGTAGAATTTCCCTTTAGGAGGTGTACAACACTTCACAGTGCCACAAAGGGTTATAATAATATTGTTAGGTGGCTAGCACAGGAATTGCAATATCCATACCATGGCAAACTAGCATGGACAAATATCTTAAGGGTATTTACAAATGCATATCTTTAATACTTGTACTAAGATAATGTAGTGATTTTTTTTTTTAAGGTTACAGATTAAAAGCCCTTTAGCTTGAAGATTCCTATCACAAAACAGGTAGAGCAATAATTATTCGAGTAAGGATCCTCATGCTATTTTGCAACAGGGATGTTTAAAAATCATTGAGGCTTGCTGAAGGTCTCAGTTCTCCAGAAACTCAGTTATGGATGATCCTTAAGTCAAATAGAGTACATATTGTCATGATATAACAATACCTGTTGCTCAATGCTGGTATAAATTTTTTACTGTCTTACAGGGTAGGCCAGAAAGAAATGAAATAAATTTTCATTGTTAGAAGGCAAGTATGAGTTCTTCAAGTCCTTTTATTTTCATTACATGAAAGGTCATTTGTGTTATACTAGGATGAAAGTCTAACTTGAAAATGTAATTCATTAAACTTAAAAATGTTTTGCATATTATGCATGACTTTGCTGATTCAGATGTGGCAGGTTTAGGAAGCACTGCAAATGAGGGAGTAATTATGGGCTAAACCTTTTTTTTCAAGTTAGTATGTATGAAAACTAGAAAGTATTTGAGAAGAGAGATTGTACAGTATAAATACAGTTTCTAAATACCTGTTTGTGTAGGTGTTGAGAATTGTTATTTTTTTCCTCGTATTATTTTAAAATTTGAAGTCAAAACTCTTATAAGGGTCCTTGCATAAACATAAATAAGCACCTATAGTAAAGAGAAGTGAAAAATACTTAAATTATCCATCTATGTATTTCAATGTCAAAACAGTTTGTAGTCTAGTACTATCAGAATTTTATGCCCATTACCTAACGAAAACAAATCTTTTCTTAACACTGAATGAGTTTAGATAGATAGTGTGTTCATGACTGATAATTAGCTGTCAGCTGCTAAAGTTTACAGAACTGTCTAATTCGAAAAGTTGCTTGCCTTATTCAAGGTGCATCAGCCTCTCAGCTTTTCTATTGTAATTAAGCATCATCTAGCCTTACAAAAAATGCTTTAACTGAAAAGGCACATTGTAATTTGACTCTTTTTTGAAGTAAATGCAAAATGAGTTAGTGTGTCAGTGGGACTTAAACTTATGGCGGTTTTAGCATAAAATAACAAAACTATACGAAATGAGCAATGTGAACAGAACTCTAATGTGTGTTTAACTGCTGCATGTTAGTTTCAATGAGTACAAAATAACACTTTAGAAAGGACATAGTTATTATATACAGGAACTGAAATCTCTCTTCAGGAGATTCATTATGCAACATACCATCTGCTATCAAGAGACTACTGACTTAGAGGATCTTACAGAGAGCAGTAATTGCTAACCAGGGCTATTAAATATTTTTGAAATAAATAATAACTCTAATCCCTGTATGAACTGGATTTATTTTAAACTACTGGTCTGCATATGGGTACTTTTTGATGAAGCTATCAGAAACAGCATTTCCAGTTTTGAAGTTGAAAATTAATCTGACCATGACTTCACAATTTTTTTTTACACACCTTGGACAAAGCTTTTTTTTTTTAATTTTAAAAACATTTTAGTGTTGGGGAGTGTATTGTGAGTAACATCCTACTGTTCAGAGTAGGAGCTGTAAAGAAAATCAGAGTTGAACTCTGTGGTCATTATCTACCAAGAATATTCTGGTAGGTATCTGCAATAGTTAACATCCATTCAAGAAAGCTAGTCTGAATTAATCCTGGAAAGTACCTCTAATTTTCCACATTGAGGACAATTATGTCTTACAAATACCTCACTGTATTTGCTTCAGCCTTTAAAGAACAGCATGGAAGCAGAAATGCTTGAATCAATATCCCTTTCTTGAAGTAGATGTTGAGTTACAGAAGTGACTTACTTGAGAATATGAACATGTTTAAAGTTTTGAGGATTAACTGGAATTGCATGATGTGTTTGTAAAAAGAAACTATTACATTTTATCAATAATAACTTCTGTGTTAATACTGGGTCTTTTGTTATCTTAGTTCTTCAGAACACAAAAATTACATAGAAGGTGAAGTGATAACACCAGCTGGTTGTACTCCTGAAAGAGAAATCTACAGCGGGCTTCACAGGACTGTGTCAGGGCAGCCCCTAACCTAAAGATGACCAGCTGTTAATCAAACATTCTCAGTGACAATATATTAATAAAAGAGCCCATTTTGGTTTCTTTCATTTTCCAGTGTGTTTATGCTGAGATTAAAATATTGAAGATGGGCCAAAAAGTGTCAGTGTCTAAGGTACTAAAATCAGTGCTAAAGCATGATGCATATCTAGTAACACGTTATTGCTCTCTATTATCTGCTCTTGGCTAGATGAGTGATTTGTTCTTGGCTTCAAAATAAATAATTCAGAGGATCCAAAGAGGCCATCTCACAGTTCCTGAATCTAACTTGAAACTGTGATGAACACAGATATTACTAGTTGTTGTTGTTCTTTTTTAAGTAACAAAAAATAAGGCAGTAGTAGGATTTGGTGCCTCTTTTTCTTGAAAGTGGAGCTGTTTGGAGAATAAAGATTAGTTTTACCATGTTCCTCAATATGAGTACTAAAAAAAGCAGAGCTAATTAAGGTATATTTCAGATTGAATATTATGATATCATAATAGTTCAATATAGTTCAATATATAGTTTAAACCTTAAAATAACTCCTCCCTTCAAAACTTTCTATTATTAAAAATGAACAATAAAAACATTGCCTTGAATGATTTATTATTTTTATTATTTTTATGATTTATTCTCATGTGACTAGTGAAAATCAGTTATTTCCACTATTCTATATGACTTCCCCCCCCCTTCTATTTCTGAGAGTTACAAGATCTTTTCTGATTTATATGTTTAATGTTGGTGATATGAGATAAACTTTTAGACAAGGTATACTATTTTGCTTCCCAACCCCCAAACTGATGGCATATGATAAAGTCTGCCTTTGAGAGAGCTTTTTGATTAAGGAGTGGAATTAGTAGATAATTCTGCTGTTAATTCAAGGACTAACAAGACTCTTTAGAGAAAAATCAAATTGCTCACTTTCTTTGTCTCACCTGTCCTTTAATACTTGTTTACAGATAGTCAAGTAAATTACTATACCATAGGTCAAGGAAAGAAGTTAAACCCAAAAAATTTATGATGGCACACACCCCTATTCTTCCCTACCAACCCTCCCCCTCCATTCCAAAAATAATTTTAAAAATTTACCTGAGTTTGTTGGCCTGCTGTATTTCTGCTCAACATATTTGTTTTTCTTTTTGAAGGTTTTAAAGGCACAGGAGAGCAATGTGCCTTAAAGAGTAGCAACATAATTCATCCAATAATTTCCAAATAATATTTCTGATGTTAAGCAATTTTAAAAATTATATTTTCCCTTTAATTTATGAATGTGTATCATTTAGAAGGGTCAAATAAGTAGTATCTTAATAACACTCCAAATTACCCTTCAGAGGTTAGAAAGGAGGTCCAGCTATGAGTCTATATATTTTAACATAAATAAAACTTATCACCAAGATTAAGAAGTTGATGCCTACTAGGAGTTAAAATCAAGTACTGTTAATGTACAAAAAAAATCATTATATCTACATCAAATAATGCAGGTAATTCCAGTCCAGGGAGCTCTTCTTGGGTATTAGTGGTAGTGTGCTCTCTCTAGAACTGAACAGCACAGTACAGGGAGAACTCTTTATGTACAGGATGTAGCACAGACAAAAGAATGCAATCTTTTTTTGGGTTTTTTTCCCCCTTGTAATAACAGATTTAGTTCTGCTTCCTTTATATATGTAATACAGATATTGTAATTAATGCACTAAGAGTCTGATAATACTAGACTGATATGAAAGCTCCTTTGCTGTTTTTCTGAACAAAATCCAAAATTCAAGAAAAATTTATAGACAATTTATGATTGAGATGTGAATATGATCCAGAAGCAAACTGTATTTCAAAATAACCCTGTAAAAATAGTATATTTACATATCACTGATTAATAGGAGGGATAAGGAGATATTATGCCATGCAATTCTGAGAGTCTTGCAACAGTCTTTACAAAATGTTATTTCTTTTTAACAAATTTTTTGAGAAGCTAATGCCTTAAAACTTTTCAACCATTTTCCATATGAACCATACGTGTTCACTTTGAAAAATTAATTTGAAGCTGGATCCACTAAGTTTATGTGAGCTTGCACACGTGTGGAGCTGCTGAAATGAAACATCACTTTCTGAATGATATTGCCCCATTTTGAAATAATTTGGAGTTTGGAAGTGTGTCTGAAGCTGGCAGGTTTACAGGAAGTACACAAAGGATGTAGAAGTAAGAAAGTAAAAAAAAAAAACACCACTAGTTTCAGTTTGAGTAGTGCTTGAATTAATGTGCATAGCAGATAATATTCATAAGGATCCTTTCTTAAGTTCTCCCACCCCCTGGAGTGATACTGGTGTGTGAGCACCACCTTCCTGCTGCCCTAACCATGATATTATTGTAATACCTATGAATGAAGATTCTCGATTCATGAGAAATGCCTGATTCCCTGTCAATATGGTTTTTAAACCTGATTTCTCTTTTTAGGAGAAATTTGAAGGTTATCTTCCTTTAATCTCAGAAAACCTTATTTGTGTAATGATATGTAAATCCTGTATTTTTAGAGGGCATATGTATATAAAATCAGGTTCTGAAGAGGTTTTTTTTAAAAATAAATTTGCAAGTAGATAGGCAAAGTAAATTATTTCCACTGCCTAATTTCTTCTCACTGTTTCTCCCAATTGGTGGAATTTTCAAATACAGAATAATTCTTACCATAAATATTTTACAAATTCATATAGTTAGCTTCACATTTTCAAAAAAGAAAGTAGTCAGAACCATAGAATCAGTTCTCTCTCTCTTTCTGCTCTTCAATAAATTTAGTAGATTCCATCTTCATGTTTGCCATCTGTTTCCTTTCTTGACAAACTTCATATAAGTTTTTCTTATGGGAAAAACAAACTAAAATAAAATTATCTCGGTCACTACAAGACTCGCTATGAATTTTGCTTTAAATGGGTAGAATGACAGATTCCCACAGATTCCTTTATCATGGGAAAGACTGAAACTCCATTAAGGGAAGAGTTGTGGGTGGCCCCGCCTCTGACACACCATGCTGCTTATGTAGAGTCCTTATTCCAAAATTATGGCAGTAACAGGGATAATGTTCTCTGTATTCAGAGAAAATAGATTGTGCAATCTGTCTATTGGCAAATTTCCTTGCTTACAGTACAACTTTCAACATGGTAATGAAAGCTCTTGTTTGTGTTATAGCAAAACTTCTAAATGGAGTATTTTACACTACAACACAAAGTAAGAGAAAATCTGTTGCTCATAAAACTCAGAAAAATATAAGTGACTTAGCTGAACTGTTTCTGTGGAATCATAGATCTATTATTCATGTCAGAGTGAGCAATTTGACAATGTTGACAACTTCCTGCAATGCAGAGGCTATATAATTTGACAGAGGAATTTTTTCATCAGACCAATAACAACTTCTGTAGACCAAGTATATCCACAAGAAGATATCAACTCAGGGGATTTCAGTTGCTGTCGTGTCCCTAGGAAATTGTTTACTGTGATTTCAACTGTTTAGTAACTGTGCTTATTTAATTTTTCAGCTTGCAGCCATTGGATCTCTGCTAACTTTGTATTTCAGTTTGAAAACCTTTGCACTATCAGAAAGACTGTATTCTCTCTAGACACTAGTGATAACAGGGAAAGAATGAGTCAGTATTTAGGAACTGAAGCTGTTGCATTGGTGAGCAGCATGTGAGATCAGGAAAGACTGCTTAATAAGGATGAGAGGCTTGTTAAACATGCATACCTTTGGTATACATTTGATTCTTTGTCAGAGAACGCATGATATGCATAGTTTTTACTGGTATGCTTATAAAATATTGTCATAGATTTGCTGAATGGATGCTTTTTGTAAGCAGTAGCTATGGAAAGGATAGGTAGATGATGTAAGAAGGTTTGTTAGTGTGTGTTAATAACTCAAAATTCATTACCCTTTGCTAATACATAGGCAATCGAGACATATCCTGCCTGAAAATTAGAAGAAAATTTGGCTTCTACTCTAACCACTTAATGCCACGGCCATCAGAGAACAGTAATGGTGTTACATCAGAATTACTGATGTTTATATTTTCTGAATGTAAAACAAATATTCCCCCCCCAGATTAGCTTACATTCATAAAGAAAACATAGAACTTGTGCTGCTGCCATTTTTCTAATAAGATCCATCTGTACAGCTGCTTGTCTGCTATTATAACCTTGTCTTGGCTTAGAAGACACACTCCAAATAAGTAATAAGGTTATCAGAAGATGGGAGGAGATGTTGCTTGGAAGGAAACACTTAGAGGAGCTAATCCAATGCCAATACATTTGTTAAAATGCTGTTAATTTTAGGACAACACTTATGGGAAAGAAAAAAAAATAATTTCAGCAGGTGGGATAAGATTTTTCATTTTTGAGCACTTTTGTACAAACTTTTAAATAATTTATTATGGAAGGGTTTCCTTAAAATTAGTACCCTGAGGCTTTACCCTCCTGTATAAATATTCCTGAATAAGAAAAAGTGGAAGGAATGTCATTTGCAAGCAAGAATCCTTTCAGCAGAGGACAAGAATGCATGCATCCATGTGTTATTTTGGAAGCTGCCTTATTTTATTCCTGTGTTCTTGGTGATATCTATGAAGGCAAATCAAATTTTTCAGCTGTGAACAAAGTGGATCTGCAAGGATGCTTGCAGGCAATCGCTCTTCCACTTCTCTTGCAAGCTGTGTTTCAGAACTGAACTGTGCAGATTTACACCAGATTTGGCTGTCTTCCCAGACTGGTGCAGTAAGCTTTTTAAAGAGAAATCTTGCTGCAGTATTCACAAGAGTACATATACTCAAAAGCCTGAAAGTATGCATGAGCATATGTTTTTGGAAGCACTCCTGAGTTACATGGAAGTGAATGCTTTTTCTCATTTTTGCAGGTGAGGAACTAGTGTACCTCTATGGTGAGATGGTCAGACATTTGCCTTGCCCATTCTACAGGCTTTCATAGAAATCTGTCCTTCCATGTAGATCTGACCCAAATACACAGAAGTTGAGACATGCTCCCAAGATAATACAAATAATTTTTATCACATCAAGGAACAGATCCAAGATCTCTTAATTTCTGTTCTGTATTATTAATGATGTCTTGCAGATATCTGTCATGCCAAACTTTCCAGGAAGCCCAGGAGTTGATTTTGGTTTTTAATAGCAGCTATTACTCTGATTTCTTAGAATTAGCTTTAATCATTTTACAAGAGCTGTACAGCAATCTGAAATGTCATCCTAATGCAATATTTTGATATAGCTCTCTCATAGCATATATGTTAACTCTTAGTTGCAGGTGCAAGCAAGGATAATCCCCCCCCCCCCCCCCCCAAAAAAAAAATAAGAACAGTGAGAATAGTGAGAGAACAATAAAGAACATTTATGTTTTTTCTTACAGTACTAATCTCAGCTTTGTTTCTTGGGTGTTTTCAGTTAACTTATCTCCTGTTCTGATTTTCAGGAATAAATTATGAGAACTCTCAGTGTACTTTTTAATGCAGTGCATTGTTATTTGAGTCCTGAGAACAAAGTAGAGTGTCTTTCTTAGTTTCCCACAAGCATTTAGTATCTCTTTAAATCATGTTTTAGTAATGGAGAATTTGTAATGTAATGTAAAAGGTCTGAAGGATAAAAATATATGCATCTTTATTTTGCTATATATTCAACAACCCTCACTCCAAACACTTGAAGTCTGTATATTTAAAAAAAATGTATAAAATAATAATATTGAATAAAATTTCTATGTGAGATGTCAATTGCACTTGTAAAATGGTACATACAATTATTTGCCATGAGAAAATAGTGAAATAGCTAGTTATAAATGAAAGAATAAGATACATTCACTCTTGCATGGAGCAACATGGAGGGTGGGAGGTGGTGGAGTCACCATCCCTGGGTGTATTTAAAGAGCGGGTAGACGAGGTACTTAGGGATATGGTTTAGGGGGTAGACAGGAGCAGTTGGACGTGATGATCTCAGAGGTCTTTTCCAACCGAGCGATTCTGTGTGATTCTGTGTGAACACATGTAACTGAATTAGCATCTTCCATTTATTCTGATATGCATTTGGTCATTGAATACACTGTGAATCATATCTACAAGCTTGATATGTACATTCATATGATTCATGTCATATTGCAAGAACTTTCATCAGAGTGACAAATGTGTAAGCATAGACAAATAAGTGAAAGTAAAATGCATGCAAAATGAATTTCCTTTGTGTGGGATGTAAACAGTTGGGCCAACAAAACGGTTTTTTTCAAGTCATCTAGCTTATGTCTCCAGTAAAGACTGGGAAGATATCTGCTATGAAAACCGATTGATTTTTACTTTTGGTTCTCTGCACCACAGGCTTCTGCTGAAAATTAGTTCTCACTTGTAATGTTTTCAGCCCCAACTGTGTTCGCCCTTGGAATCAGCCTACTGCATACAAGTATTTTGGATTGAAATACATACATTTCTTTCAATTTAATGAAAAATTTCAGCCTTCTTGGTTTACTGATAGACAATCATGCAGGCTTCACAGCTCTGCTCATTGATAAGAACACCTACTGATAAATTTTATTAACCTCCCACTTTGAATTCTTATTAAATAATTAAAATAGTTAGATTACAAAAGGTTATAAAAATGGGTATTTTAAACTGTTCTCTTAGTTCCTGTTGATGCTGATTTCACTTCTGCTTTTGGTGACTATTGTATGTGTAATACTTTGCTTGGACAGACCACTGCTTTCATCCTGTACACTTCACCTTCTGCAAATAGTCTCACACTAACTGGTGTCTTCATCTGCAGTCTTTTGAGGATATGATTAATTCAGCACTCAGTAATTCAGGAAAACCTAGAGAGAGTTCACTACTCAATATACATTATTTCGCATTAATTATTTCTCAGTTCAGACCAAATATTTTCTCTCCATTGCACTAGTACAAAAACAATAGTATTGCAGTCTTGGTCGTTCACGAAAATGAAACTGAGTTGGGTAAAACATCTGGGTTTAGACTCTAATTAATTGTATTGACCTATCTTGAATATTTCCTAGTTTATGTATTTTTTAAACTTGCATTGCAGGAATACATACCTTTATACTGATCTCTGCTTCTGTAAAAGACAAGAATTGAATTTGCTCTTTTCGGTCCAAGGGAATGAAAGGCCATTCTCTGTACGTGGAAATATACTCTGGGCTTCAATCTGTTCAGACCTTTACTGTCAGTCAGAGAAATAGGAAAAATTATTCTTATCTACTTAGATTACATCTGTCTAGGAATTTAAAATGTTGTTGGAAGCCATATTAAACTTTGTCATTATTATTTGGAACAACTGCTCTACAACAAAACAAATGTATATTAGTATCACACCAAAACCAGTGAACGGCACTTATTTATTACCTGTTCTTTGCTTACTAGATATGTCAAAATATGTACCTATTACAAATATATGCCTATTATTTGGCTTATTTTATGTAAAATTCTAATCTTAATTGCATTATGCATGAGAGATGTTTGGTCTCATCACAATATATTTTTCTTAAAATGGATTCCTTGAAACACATCATCTGATACAGTATTTCTTTGAAAGGTGAGGGAGGCAAGCTTCAAATAAATTGCTGCTAAAATATCTCAGAATAAGTGACATTATGTTAGTGTGGAACACAACAAGGTGCTCTGTGTTTAGAAAATAATGACATAAATATTAAGTGCTGCATAAAATTTTACAGAGAAGTTAGCAGTGTTGCGTATTCTCAAACTTTTCTATCAAATAATATTTTTCTTCTTTCAGCAGTGTTTTTAAAGGCTTGGATATAAAAATCTTTAATCCTCAAGATTTTATATGGAGTACAAGGACCATGAATTAAAATAAATGGATTTGTTGGGTAGACTATGTTGAGAATACTTCTGCTAAAATGTCCTTGACATCTCCTTTGTCCATCTTAGTTTATTTTTTCTTTTGAAACTAGCTATTGTAGCTTAAACTAATCTTACTTCTAGTTTGTTTTCAAGAAGCAAATCAGTCTTACAAAGATAATATCATACGAAAGGATCTGGGGAAAAAAAGGTCCATCTCATCTACATATCTATGTATGCACACACATACATATGCTGGAGATGTAAAGGGAGAAATCGTATTTTACCAACTCCACTTAAAATAAAATATTGCTCTTATGTTCAGGTTTAGTTTGCTAAATTCTAACCTAGAGCTTACTTCTATTTTTAGCTTATAAACCCATGAAATCAAGGACTGGGAATGAAAATGATAAGACACTTTACTGTAGCAGCACAACCAGACACCACAGTAATATTTTATTATGATAACCCATGAAGAAAATTCACTGTTAACTTGGGACCATACATAATAAAATACAAACACAGATAATGATTTTAACTCCTTTGCTTTATAGGGTGGAGATTATAGTAGCAAAGAAAGAGCAGACAGGACTGATTGTCAGAAGAGCGTTCTTTCCAAATGACCTGGTAACCCATCAATTTAATTTTATTTTGTTTAAATTATATGTATTGAGATTCTAGCCATGAAAATGATTGCATAATGGCACTCCCCCTGAGTCCAGGAGAGTCCTACTGAAGCGGAGATGCTGGAATATGCCCAGGGTTTTGTGGGTTTGGAACCATAAATACCAGTGGAGCTTGTGGCAGTCCCTGCTGCCAAGGAATTTCTGCATCTTGTTCATACATCTTGGGTTATTTATTGATATTTCATTTCTGGTGATTGCATCTTAGGAAGCATGGATCTCAGTCAGAAATTATCTTTAAGGTAGAATAGGCCAGCTCCAGTGAGCCTTTATTGATTCAGTGCTTACTGAGGAGGCAATATAGTGTTCGGTGTCATCAGGTGATGAGATAGAAAGGCTGTATGCTTCTAAGTAATGAGCTGTAAAAAACTAGAGCTTTTTCTAAGTCTCCTTTCATCTTCTCATGTGTTATAATGCGGCCCCCAAGTACAGAAAGGATAAGTACATGGATTAGATTGACTGAGTCCAGAGTCATTAGAGTAGTATATATTCCCTTGGCCCATTAGCAGGTGTAAGAACAATAGATAATAGGTACATGGTATTTACTGTTGTCCATCTTCTGTATCCTTTTATCCTGATCTGTATTTAATCAACTTTTGGGATCAAAAGGATTCTCCTCATGTGGTTACTGCTTTTTCCCATTTGCTAAGAAAGCCAGAAGATTTAAAGTAAGATGTACAGCTGATATCTAAGCTGGGAGAGAACAGAGGATTTCATATATGAAATCACTGATCTATCTCCATTGGAAAAGAGTACTGGAGGAGGAATTTTATTTCTTTGTGCTCAATTCGACTTTTCGTCTCTGTACACTCTTGTTTCGTGTGTTTTGTGTAAGAAAACCTCTCTATTACTTCTGTGTCACTCTCTGGATGAATTAGCAAAGTCTATCTGAATAGATAGAAATATGTATTTTTTTTCCCCCATTCTTTGCATTATATCTCTTTCTTAGCTTATCTTTAACAAAGTAAACATTTGCCATATGGCAAGAAAGTAGACTAGGAGTGGTTTCAGGAATTTCATTACAGAGCAAAGCTACAAAGTTTGATTAACAGTATATATATATATATATAGCCCAATTTTGAAACTGACAGATAAAGTTTGATGCTTTCCAGCTGTCCAAGGAGATTCTCAGACAAGAGGGTGAGAAGCTTCTTCTCAATGAGACTGCTGAAACTAGGTGGATCCAGTGATTAGAAAGATTTCTCTAGGTCATTATTTCAAAACTAATTCATGTTGTCCTCTTAAAACTTTTTGGCTGTGTAAGATTAAGTAAAGTAGTAGCCTATGTAGTTTCTACTGGAAAAACTGCTCATATGACCAAAAAAAACCTTGATGTTTTTTGCTGAGGACAATTCAGCGGGCCTTTAAACTGAGACCTCAATTTTGCCTCCCATCATCTCCCTCTGTCAGCCTCCTCATTGCTGTTTGAGTAACTGTTCTGGTACTCCCTCTGTGTTCCAGAACAGCACTAAATACAGCTGTATTGTTGAAATGCTTTGTGATAATACACTGCTTTATCTTTCAGTAAAGCACAGGCCAGATCCTTAAATAAAACCTAAGGGGAAAAAAAAAAAAGAAAAGCATAATTGAAAGTCCATAAGAGATTATGAAAAATTATCATACTCATTTTAAAGGTGAAATTACTGAGAATCAGGAGGTGAAGAATAGGCAGTTTCTGTCTTTTGTTTTGGTGGAAGTTTTTGGGTTTGATTGTTTTGGTTTTTATAGTATATCCGTACTATGAAATGCAGGAAATAAGTGTTACTCCCACCATTGCAATGAGTAAAGAAAATGCCCAGTATCTGCTTGGGAATCAGTGTGACACTGGTTGCCTGTATCTATTGAGCAAAATGCTGCAGCAGAAGAATGAACTTACATGAGATGAGTACCAAGGAAGCTATCCCCTTTTGCTTTGTACCACTTTCTGCAGTCTTTAGTGATGACTTTTAGCCAGAGTCTGACAGAACCATTTTCTTTCAGTGTCAGAGGTCTAACTGATGAGGGTTTTCTGCTGCAACCATTTCCGCTTCCTTTTAACTTCTGTATCATTAATTTAGTCTGGTGAATCAGAACTTCTGTGAAGGATTTTAGCAATACTTCGTCTAGTTTTTTGGCAGCCACTTAAATAAAAAAAAAACCTACTACCTCTTCCAACTTGACACAGTACAAATGCACAGGCCATATGGCATCTTGTTGAAGTAACTAGATTTGTTTTAGTTTGCAAATACTAACTTGAGTATTAAATGCCAGCATTTTTCTAATGCTACTGTACTTTGATGATGAGGGAAAAATTAAAATTCTCCCCTCTGCATCATAGGCTTCCTTTTGATCCCTAATAGGCTGGAAAATGAGTAAAACCTGAGCTTCACTCAGTTTGTCCCGTGTTGAAATTTAAAACATCTTGATTTTAGGCCAGTTTGTGATAGTTGAATATGAAATACTTACAAAGCATCTTTTCATACATATGTTTGATCACCTAGTTTTTTGCAATTTTTTTTTTCCTCTTCCTGGATAGCCTAATGTATCAGAGGAGAAAAGAACTGTGCTGGTCAGCCAACTACACAGTTATTACCACAGTTAAGGTCTCAATTATTAAGGTATTATTTGTGAAAAATAGAAAACCTGCCATATGGAGTAATTCTGCACAGAATTACTTCAACACCATGTGACTACAAGTACTAGTTTTTCTTCCTTGTATTACTTTTAAGGATGTGTTGTCTCATGCACAAAACTGTACAGTTGTAGTTTGTTGGACATTATGATACAGTTTAGTGCTTAAGTAGTTGTAGATACTTCATCTGACAATCCATAAAGCAAACTAGTGAATTTTCTTCTTATTTGACTAGCTTTTGTTTTTTAGTCATTTCTAAAAAATATTAGCAATCACCTACATAAGAAATCTGAGGAGTCACTTGACTGAAAAACCTCCAACTTTGCAAAGCATACTGTGAATGCTCTGATGGTATTTGCAGAGATTCAGTAAGAGCTTAAACTTTAAAAATGCCAGATTAAACATGAATACCAACATTATCTTGGTGAATGATCTCTCGGCACTTGGACTAGTTGAAATTCTAAAGCTCTCTTTCAGTGGCCAGGCATTGCTATGAAAAGAAACCCAGTTTTCTGTCACACATATCCATTTGAAAAATTACTGTAATGAGCTGCTGGTGAGAAGGAATAACTTCTCTTGTTCTTGATTTTGCTGTGTATCAAAATGATTAGAATATTTTAGGGCTTTTTTCAATGACAAACCTTCAAAAAGAATATCCACAGCTTCCTATTATGCATGCAAGTCTGTGAGTCCTGACCATCATATCCCAAGCTGCCTATTTACAATCTTGATGAAACACTGATTAGCTCTGATTAGCTAATGGATCTCTGATTAAAATGTCTAATTAAGAAAGTAAGTTATTTTATTCATGCAGTCAAATTAACTTCCTCCCACAAAACCAACATGAAATAGTTGTACATGCTGTGCAAGTACTTGATTCTGGAAGGTGCACAGTGTTTCCCAAGCAGTGAGAATTTAGAGTATCTAAGTTCGTTTCATTACATATTGCAAGTTATGCAAACTTATACCACTTTAATGAAAAGAATTTGTGTAAATAATGTTTTCTTGAAAACACTGGTTTATGTGATAAAGCAATGAATATCTTGTTACTGCTGTATTAATCATTAACTTACGTTGTGTACAGATTTAACCAAGTTGAAAAGATGTATCATTGGATATTATCTGACAGATTAGCTTTACTTCAGAATTTTTATTGCTGAAGTAGAAATTTAGTAATCTTAAGTGATTATTCAGTAACTTTTACAAATAATGATTTTTGAATGGTCTGCTTACCTTTGTTAACGATACAGAGTGATGAATTGAAATGCACAAATTTCCATAGCTTTTAATGATGAGTTTTTTAAAATAAATTTTAATTTGACTGCTTGAGCAGTAATAATAAATAAAGTGAATTGATTATACTATCACAGTTGAAACAAATTAATCTAGGGCAAGATTCAATAAATCGGTGGGACAAGTCTGTCCACAAACTGATTTGTCCAACAACTAAGTCAGTATTTCATAAAGCTTGCTCTTCATCAGCTAGGCCAAACTAGGATCTGTATCCAGCTATAGAAATTTTCTTTATTAGATGCTCAGTAGTGATATAGATGGAGTGCAAAAGTTATATACAAAGAATTTCCAATTTGCAATGATTGGATATGCTTTTAAAGAAGTTTTTCTTGAGCTTTATCCTCATCTCTACAAAGATGATGGGAAATAATGGTGTCTATGGGAGACGGGAAAAAAAATCAACTACTTTCCTTAAATAATGCATAGTTAATTGCACTTAAGAAATGGACTGTGCAAACTTAATGAAGGCTTTAAGGATGTGGATTTACTGTACAAGTGTGGCAGCCAAATTATCTATCCATGGATTTAGGAGTCCCTTAGTACTCATAGAGCTGATAGACCATAATGGCTCTGAGGAACTATTCAATCCATCAGGTCAAAACCAACTTCACATGGTACACTTTACACATACATTAAAAACTGTCAGACATTCCTCAAGCATCTTTGCTGCTAGAACAGTTTCTTTTGTTGTTAGTCAGACTGCAACATTGAGAAACTACCCTTTTGCTCAGTTTTTGACATATTTTTTGTTGTTTGACTTTGACTTTAATAAAAATATTGTCCAATATGCTTACAAGAGAATTCATCAGGAGCTCTCTAGTCCACTGAAAACTTTGATTTGACATTGTGAAAGAGAAAATAAAATGCAGGTGGAAAAAGTATAGGGCCATTAGGAGTCAAGTTCCCTGGAAATAAGTTGGAGCTTAAGGAAAAATAAACCTGATAACCCTGGAACAATAAATTCCCGATGTCTAAAATTTCTTCTGGAAATGCGAAGATTAAGAAAATTCCTGTTACAACACCATCCTCACTTTTTTTTTCCTATTAATTATGTACCTGCTATATATCACTCCTTAGAGACCCATCTACTCCTACTTCATATGTCTTTCCAGTAACCCTTGTGAGAGTAATGTCAAAGAAAGAAATAAAGGGGCAAAGTGGAACACCACTGATAGCACTGCCCAGGGGTAATTTAGTGGGCCATGACAATATTCTTTAGAAAAATATACGGATGCCTATTGTGGCAAGAGTATAGAGAGAAACAAATCACTTCTGCATGAGCTGTTGGTGTGGGAAGCTTCCAGTTCTTCCTCTTTACATATGTTATTAGAAAGCTGAGGTGGGCTTATAATGATCCTCAGCCTTGTTTTGGATGTTAGTCAAATCATTTAACCTTATCACCTCCCTTTAACCTTTTATCTCAACCCAAAAGTGTTGACAAGATCAAGGAACATAAAACGCTTTGTATCCTCTTGATGATGAAATGATACAGCAGCAAGAGAATAGCTTAGCTTTTGCTTTAACTCAGTTCTGTTTCAAGTGGGAACAATATAATTAGCAACTTCTAGGAGTTTTAAAAAAAATCAAACATAATAAATTAAAAGTATTCTAAGATTTTGAAACAAGTAAAGTTGTATATTCATGTGTGGGAATAGTTGCTACTGAAAGAATGGGAATTATCTACCGAGTAGTTAAACAAAACAAAACAAATCCACAGAAATAACCACCACAAAAACCTTGTAATCAATTGCTAAAGTACTTCCATGAAGGAGGAGATGCCAGAGAAACAGAAGAAAATCTAAGAAAAGAAAATACTAGATCAAGGAACCAAGTGAGACTACTTAGATCGTATGATTTAGGAAAAAACCATGTTGACAGGCACAACCTTTCCCTGGACCAAGTGTACCGAGTGTGAGAGGAAGTCTTTATTTACACTGTAAAATATCTATAAGGCTCTTCCAAGTCATACTGGGGGAAGAGGTTGGAAATAGTTACATAGGACTTGTTTCTAGAAGAGTCTAATTTTAGTGCTAGCAGGCATCATTGTGTCAGAGGAAAATTACTGAATTAGCATTGACTTTGTCCAGGAGTTGGAAGCTTCTGTTCAAACAAATCACTGTAGATGATATTCATCACAAACTTTGATGTTCTTGGTGTATAATTTCTGAAGGAGATAAGGTTTCATCTTTGTTCCACACATGGGTCCTTCCTAGCTGCTTAAAAAAAAAAAAAAAAAAAAGGAAAAAAAATGGATTATGGTTCTTTGTAAGGAGTAATTCTTGCTGTGCTGAGGATTTAATGCAAATTATATGATATAGTTTGCTGTTAGTAAACTTTTACGACTCTCACTAGAGTGTTAGGAATAGGTAAATTTTTTTTTGTTATGGACAGTCTTTTAATGGCAAGTTAGAATTTCTTCATTTGTTTTTGTTTTTCTAAATTACATTGATATTCTTTTAGGATTAATCTCCTAGACGTAGAGTTTTGAGGAAATGAACATGTAGAAATGAAAATAAAATTTAAACATTTTTAAAAATCTCAATTGAAGTTAAATCTTTGGCAAATTGTGAGAGTTAGAGTTTAGCTTATTTCTGCCTTCTTTCTCCTAAAGAAGTTTGGTTCCCACTGATTAACAACATTTAGAAACTCCTATTAATACACCACAATTGCTCAAAAAGGAAAAAAATGGTTAGATCATATATAAGCAGGGTGTGTTACTTTTTCAATATTACCACTTCAAAGGTCTGGTTTAACACTGAAAAAAAGACAAGTAGATATGTTTAGGGATATGGTCTGGTGGTGGACTTAGGGCTGGTTTGATGGTTGGACTTGATGAACTTAAAGGTCTTTTCCAACCAAAACTATTCTATGATTCTATGATTTCAGGAAGGCTCATTCACCTCTGCTGTCAGTTTGCCTGTTAAATAGGGGGTGGAAGGAAAAAATAGATACATATGATTGATTTTTTGGGGGTTGGGTTTTTGATTTTGGTTGTTGTTTTTTTTACTAGTTGGAATTTCTATGCTTTCTCTCTTATGTAAGCATGTCTATTTTAGGAATGTATATGCTTAACAGATGAAAAAACACTGTTTGATTATTATTGTAGTTTGATTTTAATAAGCCTTCAATTAAATCAGTGACTGGAAAGCAAGAGAACTACCAATATCAGCAATATATCTTTTTTTTTAATCTTGTCCTCCTTCATATACAGCATTATATTTTGTCCTTTGCTGTCAAAATAACCTACCACTCCTCTTGCAGAAGAATTTTACAATCTGTTGAGTAAAACTAAAAGAGAAAAAATGGTGCTCAGTGGGCAACAAATCCTCCAGGAAAACATATTTATAAGATACTCATGTTGCAGAACTGTGTCTTGGAAAGATTCTCAAGTGTTACTTTAACTGCATTGTATTGCAAGACAAAAGCCCAATTTACATCAGCTTTTTCCACTTTGCATTAGAGGTGTAAAGAAAGTCGATATTTAAAAGCTAAATACCACCACAGGCTTCATATCTCTTTTTCTAATCACTTAACCACACAGGTAATGACCCATAAGAAAAAAATTTATCATTATATTTACCACTTCAGCTGGGTACAATTAAATTATATAATTTAATGAGTTTTCTTAGTGACTGAGACTACAAAAATAATTCCTTTTTTTCTTTGATTTTCTCAGCAAGGAATATGATTACTTTTTCCCCATTCTCATTTTGTTCTTCGTACAATCACTGTCTTGAAAATGTCAGCTTTGACTTAAAAGGAATACAGATGTGAAGTCTCCTTTCCTCAATGGAAGTATAGATATGTTCCCCACCCCACCTGCTTTGGAATCAAGGTACAGATCTCTGTTCGCTTCTGGTGATGCTTTATGATGTTAACAGTTCCTCCTTCTTGAGATCCTCCAGAAGGGATAGATGATATCCAGTCCACGTTAGAAGGGAAAAAATAGAGAATGTTTACTTAAAATAGATTAAACTATTTTCAATTTAGTGTATGTCTCATAATTTGAGACCAGTGGAGAGGCATTAAGGAGCTAGGAGCTATTAAAAACCAGCTGAGACTAGTTTAGATAAGCCCTGGTGCTTTGCTGTGTTCTGGTGAAAATTGGTCCCTTTTCTTTTCCCTCTCCGCCCACCCCAAGCCATTCCTTTGCCCTTACAGAGGTTCCTTGGAAGCAAGATTATCTGAGGCTAAGCCCTAGGGCTTGGTCTGCCTGCCTGCTTTAAATATCTAGAGACACACTATCTTTTACAACACAGAGCTGTGCTGCAGTCGAACAATTGCCTTTTCATTATGGTGAAATACAGACAAAGGCCTGATGTTTAATAAAGATATATGGAAGTAGTATCCCAGCTCTGATATCTTCGAATCAAAAATCTTCCTCAAACTGAAAGAAAAGCAGGATACCCATTTAGTTATATGAACAACTCTAAGGAGCTTGTGGGGGGAAAAGTGTTTTTAATAAAACCTCATCAATCTACTGTTGCCTCTGTTATCACACAGGCATGAAGGAACACTTCTGCTTTGTTACAGCTTTTCTCTGCCTGTTGTGTGGAACATCATCAGCTTGCAGGAACTCAGGGTTCAGTATGTTTTGCTAATATTTACTGAGAGCACTGTTCTTTCTCTCTGTGTGTGTGTGTCTGTGTGTGTGTGTAATTATGGAAGTTCAGCAGTCTTCTGGGCAGGTACAGAACCTCCAAAGAAGTTTTTTATTATTATATTTTTACTTGGTAACCTTCTTATTACAAAGTGAATTGGATGGGCCAAAACCAGCATAAAGCCTTAAAGGACGAAGGCTACCATATAACATCAACACATTTTCTCAGAAAACAGCAGTGATGCATTTGGGTTGTATTAGATTTAACCAGGTTTGTCCAGCTACATTTAAGCAATGACAGAAAAAAGACAAGAACATTCTGCCTTGAAAAAATATTCAGGACCAGGCAACCTGAAGACTGGTGTATGTCAAACTGGGACTGTGCCCTGAACAGGTCTTAAACAGTTGTTTTTTTCATAACATCTCTCTCATGGATGGGACTTCTCTTGAATTAAAAGCTTCCTGAGGAGAACTGCACATGAGAAATGTGTCTTGTGGTCTACTTGTTAATAGAAATGTTTTGGTAAAATACTGTAAATTATTAGCTTCAGGTTTGTTAGAGATTATCAAACCGTTTATAGAGGTTAATTCTGGATTCATTATAAAGAAAAGTAGTAATTAACAACACTGCTGGAGTATTAATGGTTAGCTTTCAAAACTGGAAGGCAGTGAGATCTGAGGCTTTAAACTTGGCTCTGCAGCTGACACAGCAATCTAAGTCCGTATATCTTACAGTTTTGCACGCTGAAGGATGGATAATATCCTTTCTGTAGAAAGCCACAGGATATGGACTGTAGCAGAAATAATTGGGTGTGCTTGTAGAGGCATTCGACTTTCCTGTTCCATGGGTCTTCCAGAATGAAAAGACATTGCAATGCTCACTCAGAGGTTTTGTCTAGTTTCAGTATTAGTTTCAAGTGTCAGCTGAATTTTGCCTTTTGACTTTGAGACTAATTTTTAACTTGGTTTATTTGATTTGCTTATGTCTTCCCCAGGAACCTCATCATTACCTTTTCTTCCTCTCACCTTGGACCTTCTCCAGAATGTATTAAATCAATAGGGTTTTTTTTTGTATGCTTGCTATTAAATAAATTCATTTTGAAGATAACTGAAAAAAGCATAAAACTGTCACAACATTATATCAACTTTAGATATTTATGAAGGGATAGTAAACTTATTATACATTATAGCTTGTATTCATTGGAGATCTGCATTGTAATTGAGTTCAACTACAGTTTATTAGCATTGAACAGTTACTACTGGTCTTTATTCTGTCTTTGGGGACAGCAAACCATGCTCAGTATTATTATTCTTGCTCTCCAGCTTGAGTTCTTTGCATGTAAAATTATCCCTTCTGGAATTATTTAATTGGATTTTATATGACTGTGAAGCTTGAGTAGTGTTGTAGAGGTTGAACAAAACTAGAAGTTTGATTTCAGGGCTGTAACAGTTGTGTGGTATCTGTTTTAACCTAGTGGGGTTTTTATTAATGAAATCTTTCTGGGAAAAATATGTTACATTATGTCATCTTTAATGCTTTAAAACACAGAACAAATTTCACAACAATATATAATAGTAACATATATAGTAATAAGAGAGTGTGAAATATTAAGTCTAGTCTGGAAACTAAAAACTATGAAGCTAATAGATGAGAATTATATTTCTCCATGTGTACAAAGAAAGATAAATTTTCCAATTTGTATAGGATAGTAGCAGA
>NW_010172661.1:11192-24979 GCF_000695765.1 Mesitornis unicolor | reverse complement strand
TCAGCAGGACACAGGAAAACTCTCTTTGGCATTCAGTCTTGTCTGTGTGGTGAAACCAAAGACTTTCTTCTTCAGCCTCCCTCTACATGCTTCTCCACCAGCTCTCTCACATCTGTAATCCATTTTATTCAAATTACACCAACATTCAAAATATTGCACTTGACCCTGTTTGACTTGACCTGAAGTCAAGTGGGGTTACATACCTGTGGTTTTACCCTGCAGGGGTACATGTTAATTCTTTGAGTATTTTGGGATTAAGAACATTTGTAACACCTAAATTTCACCTGGAGACTTGAGTCAACTGTGCATGTTGAGTTGAGAACCTTCCTCTGAGGTGTCATTTCTTAAACTCAGAAGCTCTCAACAAACACTTGTTCTAAAATGATCCCTCTGTCCATAGACTTTCTCAGCAAGGACTGTTGGTTAGACTATCTATTCAAAACAGAAATATTCTGAGGTTTTTGTGGATTTTAATATGATTTTGACTATTTAGGTACATCTATTCATTTTTCTATGCCCAGACTATCGAAAGTACAAGATTTCAATAGTAAAATAGTAAATACATTTAAATAGTAAAATTTCAGTGTTACTTCTTACTTCAGAGAGCTTTGTGCTAAAAAAATTCAGATTTCATTAAGATTGGCCAGGAGCAACAAGAGAAACAGCATATTTTTTTCCCACTATTTCTAATCTTTCACCCTATTAATTTAATGATTATATAAATAATTTTGCCAAGGAATAGTTACATTTGTGTCCAAAAAAAACCACATAATATGACGTGGTTCTATACTTATTGCCATGTAGTAAATTTACATTTATGTGTTAAAAATCCAATAATTTAATCTTTTCATAATCATGGGCACAGATGTGTCTTTGCTAATCTGCATTTGAATGCTTTGCATACATACAGGTGACTCTATATATCATTCTCTCCTACATGTTTAAGACGTTATTAGTGTTAAAATAGTCTTAAATACAACCTTCTGCAGTTACTTTTATAATTCACTTTTACAATTCATACAGAGACCCTGAAGTATGTATTTTGCTGCTCCATATACTTAATTGTTTTGAACTGATAATTAATCACTTCACAACAAGATTTGACTGCATATTTAGAAATTGCATCAGTTAAAAATATTTTAAGGACTTAAATCATTTTTCAGGAGTTTACTAACCTCAGTCTAAGGTCAAGAGGAAAATGTAGTTATAGCCTTCCACACATGGCGTTGTTCACTGTGAGACTTGCAAAGATCTGTTCATGGCTGACACCATCTCACTGCATCTAAAATTAATTTAAACTCAATCAATCCTCTAGTTTAGAATACTTATCTGTAACTAATCCATTTTCTTCTTTTCATACATGCACATGCATGTACAATTTCTGAGAGCATAAGGGAGTGAAACAGATGGCTTTAACAGCAAGATTTTCCACTGACTTCTATTTAATATAATATTTTCACAGGAAAATAAGCCCTCACATGATTTATTAGGTATTTCTTGAAAAGGAAACCTAGTAAGTATCCAAGTCACCTTAATTTCTTCCCCAAATATGTATTATGTCATCCAAATACAACATTTAGTAATTTTCTGAGGAAATAACCTTTTTTTTGTAGTTTTCGCCTCAATAAGTATATTGCTTTTACTATTTAACTGCTTTGTTAGGGGTTTACAATAGGCATATAAAACAGAAATATGTTTGTATATTGTCACCTAAATTGCACAGAACAGTGGTTTAGTCTAACCAGAAAGAATTCGCCTACAGCAGGCAAGTTTCATTGATGATGAACTCACTCTAATGCCAGTTTTTCTTCTTCCACATATAGTTGTGCAGAAGTGGAGGTATGATTAAGCTCACGTGATTTATAATACTGGTTATAATAAGAAGCGTAGGGTATGCACTGCTAACTCCTGCTAATGGCTTTGTAAAGCTGAAGTTCTGGCATGTGCTTTCATTGATTTAAGAAAAACTAATCCCAATATTCTCACCTTTGCTTTTATGGGTGGTAGAAGCAGCCAACATCATTATGACCCAGTCTTACATGTTAAAAGAGAAGCATCAGCCCCATAGAAATTCCTCTCCCAGAGGACTGAAGAGGCTTGGCATATGCAGTTGATGGAGGAAGATCTATAAATTAGCCCAAGTGCTACTTCGAAAAATCACTCTTTCTGGCATGTTTCTGTAGTCTCCCAAAGCAAATGCAGTCAAATTTTTAACCAAAGTTAATCCCTTCCCCAGTTATCATTGTGCAGCTGAAGTTGTAGAAGACAGCCAATAACAGCAGAGCAGTTCCCTTACTCCAGTCTGCAGAGAAAGGAATTTGACATACAGTATATGGAAACCTGAGCAGTTCTGAAACTTCTGTTTACTTTCAAAGTGCCCTTATCGGTGATATAAAAATAATGGAATCACAGAATGTTTTGGATTAGAAGGGACATTTAGAGGTCATCTAGTCCAACCCTCCTGCAGTGAGCAGAGACATCTTTAACTAGATCAGGTCACTCTGAGCCCCATCAAGCCTGGCCTTAAATGTCTCCAAGGATGAGGCCTCCACCACCTCGCTGGGCAAGTTGTTCCAGTGTTTCACCACCCTCATAGTGAAGAACTTCCTCCTAATGTCTAATCTAAATCTACTCAGCTCTAGTTTAAAACCATTACCCCCTTGTCCTATTGCTGTGCGCCCTTGTAAACAGTCCATCCCCAGCTTTCTTGTAAGCCCCCTTCAGGTACTGGAAGGCCGTCACAAGGTCTCTATGGAGCCCTCTCTTCTCCAGGCTTAACAGCCCCAACTCTCTCAGTCGGTCCTCATAAGAGAGATGCTCCAGCCCTCAGATCATTTTTGTGACCCTCCTCTGGACCCGCTCCAACAGCTCCATGTCCTTCTTGTATTAAGGACTCCAGAGCTGGACTCAGTATTCCAGATGAGGTCTCACCAGAGCAGAGGGACAGAATCACCTCTCTCAGTCTGCTGGCTGCACTTCTTTTGATGCAGCCCAGGATGCAGTTGGTCTTCTGGGCTATGAGTGTGCATTGTTGACTCATGTCCAGCCTTTAGCTCACCACTACCCCCAACTCCTTTTCTGCAGGGCTGCTGTTATCCTCCAGCCTGTACTGATAATGAGGATTGCCCTTACCAAGGTGCAAGACATTGCACTTGACCTTGTTGAACCTCATGAAGTTCACATGAGTCCACCCCTCCAATTTGTCTAGGTCCCTCTTGATGATATCCCATCCCTCTGGCATGTTGACCACATCACTCAGCTCAGTGTCATCTGCAAACTTGCTGAGGGTGCACTCTATCCCACTGTCTATATCATTGATGAAGACATTAAACATGTCATTCTCCTTTCCAGCAGCAGCAGGAACAATCACAACTTACTTTTCCTGTGTGTGATAAAACATTTTAATGGTAAAGGGTAATAGAAAACACTATTTAAAGGACAAAGTTCTGCCAGGGTAACTACTTGGAGCAGTCTGAGTCATACTGGCAATATCACTATTGAGACTAACATGCATACATTTTGGGCTGATTTTCAGACTGAAAGGGCATTGCTGTGGAATTTTTGCAGAGACCTGTGATCTCTAGCATTTGTTTTGTGGGTTGTTTTTTTCTTGTCTTATGTGAATTGAAATAAGAACCTAGAATAAGCACTGTTTAATTTTAATGACTTAGTTAAACAAATGCATTTTGTCATTTCATCAGGCTTATGGATTTTTTTTATCCTTTATTGAGCTGTACAATACAAATATTGGTTTTGCAGATAAGGAATTCAATTAGCATTTCAAAGGGGTCAAATTCACTCCCTCTCATAGCAGCTTGTTATTAGCTTATTTGGGATTATTGGGAGCCTTGATGAAATTAGATAACCTAACAAAATTAAGGGACAAAAATAAGGAAAGAGAGAGTAATGTTTTGTTTTGAAATTATTTTCAGGAAGGCCTTTTGTATTATTCCAGAGGCTTGTGAATATTTTGGGAACAGAGTATTCAAAAATATCAGCACCTTACCTAATAGAGGTAAGTGAATGCACTGATAGATGGGATTTTCAGATTTTAGGACAACTTTTAAACCTGGAAAAGTATCTGTATATACTTTAACTTTTATGCTTCTAATTAAAATCAGAATTTCATTTGCCGTGCATTTTTTTTTTGCAGGAGAGTTAAGTTTGCAAAAATGAAACTTACTCTTTCAAATATGGCACATTTAGAGATGTCTGAGAGACAATCTTTTGAGTCTTGCTTAACTCTGATTATTCCTGACTGTGTTTTTAAAGTAGTGAAATGATGATGAGGAAATGGCATTACAAGAGTTTACCTGAGGAGCTGCCATGCTTTCAGAGACTTGGCATGCATGACCTGCACAAAGGAGCAGTGCAATTCTGCTGTATAGTCCATCCCAAAGACCCTGCTGGTGTGGGAGTATCAAGAGTGTACGCTGGTCAAGAGGCCAGTAAAACAAGGTGCTGATGTAGTTATTTCTCCCAGGTGAGAGATGCAGATGCAGTTGAATCTCACCTAACAATTTCTGCCAAGCGTTACCCAACTTGCATTGCACTCATAAGGAAAAACTTTCTCTGCGAGGGTGACAGAGGACTAGACCAGGCTGCCCAGATTGGTTGTGGAGTCTCCTTCTCTGGAGACATTCAAAACCTGCCTGGACGTGTTCCTGTATGACCTGGTCTAGGTGATCCTGCTCTGGCAGGGTGGTTGGACTAGCTGATCTTTTGAGGTCCCTTCCAACTCCTAATATTCTGTGTAATTCTGTGATTCATCTGCCTTTGAGCTCCCAGCTGGGAACACAGTAACCCCAGAGCACAGAAAGGCTGATCTTCCTCTTTCTGTAACAAAACATAGGGTTGGAACCACCAGCACTGGAATTTCTACATGTTGCAGTAAAACAAGCTTCCATTTTTTTCTACTCTGTCAGAAAAATAAAGGGGATCCAAAAGTGCCATCTTTAAGTGGGCAAAGCTGCACTCTAAAGAGCGAATGCATTTGAGCAGAAAAGATTAATTCAGCTTTTTGTGACTAAGATGTTTGGTTTGTTTGATTTAAAGCTGCTTTTTGTAACAAAGGGGATAAGGAGGGGAGCAGAGGGGTATTGCTCCTGCAGAAGTTTCTGAAAAACTGAATATAAATAAAAATAAGCCATAGTGCTACTCAGAGTAGCACAGTGTAATACAGGAGGCAGTAGATATAGTGGCTGTGCAGCAGACTCAAGCACTTGTGACTGTTCAGGTGGAGCTTAGAAACCGCGGCAGTGCAGGCAAATCTCCCAGCGCTCTTTCCCAATTTGTCTTCTCATTTTCAAATGCATATTTTTCATATATTTAATAGATGTCTGACTTCTTCCCCTCCCTGCCCCTAGTAAAAAAAATTGATATTTTGTAAAACATCTCACATACTTCTGATGTCCATTTTTAAATATGTTTATAAAACATATTTCAATTGCCTCTTAGTATTATCTGCTAAATGAGAACCTTCTCCCAAAGAAAAAAATGAATAATGTCTAGTGTGAATCTATCCGATTTTCAGGATTGTGTCTTTGCTTAAAATTAGTGTAAAGTAGTGAAAAATATGCAGAACTGCTAGCTGGCACAAGGATTTATGTAACCACTACTTACCTTAGCATGTGCGAGGTTTGACTTTGTTTAGCTTTTGCCTTAGTGGTGACATACCTTCAGAGCTTTGCATTTAGTTATTAACAGCATGATAACCCTGTTAAAATGCAAAATATTGCAGCCTGTCTTTGATGCTGACTGTGTAGGAAGACACAACTCTTACAGACTACAAAGCAAATGCAGTCCTACTGGTTCTTGACTGCTCTATAATAGGAGTTAATATCCCCAAGTTTGCTTCAGAAGTTCTGCCTTGAAGACAGCAGATGTGTTGCTAAAGCCATCTGGCTCTTTTTTGAATATAATTTGTATGCCTATAAATAATCACCATGCATATGGGCTGCATTTCAACCGTGTGTGCCTCAAACTATGTAAGTTAAGATAATTTATTTCTTCCAGTCTTATAAAGAGCTTCTGCCATACATTCTAGTCCTCTTCTTAATATTCCTGCAAACTATCAGTGTAAAAAAGCAACTTATATGTGCTAAGAAGCCAGAAAAGTTTATTAGACAAGGAAAAATAAAATACTCCTTTACATTTAAGCAATCACTGACTTTTTCAGTATTTTCCAGCATTTGAAGTAGCAATTTAGAGTCTCAGAGAAGATTCCAATCTCAAGTTTGCACAAGTGTGGCATAAAGAATAAAAGTGTTAGAGAAGGGATGCAAACAATCTCAGTCAGAGATATTATTCTTCTGAAATTATTTCTGCATAGTATGCAAAAACCTGATGTGTGAACTCTTGCTCACCTTTCCGTTCAGGATTCTCTTACTGATCAGCTGCATAGTTATGACTGTTATGCATAGAAGATTTTTCTGAGCCAGTACTAAATTCGATTTTGCTCTAAACTAGAAAAAAAATCTGACTTATAAAATAAATATTTAAATCAATGGCCATTACTTGTGCTTTCCTTGTGTAATTTTGCTGTAGAACTTTCCAGTCTATATTCTTTAGCAAAAAAGGTAATTTGAATGTAATTTTTTTCACATATAGGATTACCTTTCTGCATCTCACGCATAAGGTAATAAAAATGAATGTCATTGCATCTCAAGTGAAAGGAAACTCAGTTTTTTGCACTTGATAGCATCAGCAGAATAAACAATTTGCAGGACCTCTTTAGAAGACATTTTAAAAATGCCTGTTATTTATTGGAAATTAGCAAAAGACATTGGTACAGGACAACTTCTGAATGCACAAATGATTTATAGACTGCTTTATAATCCACAACTGTGTTAACAAAATGAATATTTTCCCTCATTGTTAGGACAGTGAATGATACACCTGACTTTGCAGACCTGCTTGGATCTCTGTGAGGAAGGGACATGAGATTCTTGTTATTTTGGAGCTCAAGCATCTTCAGTTGTGCTGTGGGGCTCCAGCTCAGCATCAATTTTTGTGCATTCTCAAAGTCTCTGTCAGTCTTTTGATCTCAAAAAAGTGCATTTACAAATGCAAGCTTAGATATAAGAATTTCATAGAAATGAGAGTGCAATACTCAGTATTTTAGAGATGGTTTTGAGGTTTAACTCAAGAACTTCAACTACAGTTTAATTTCGGTTTGCATAGGTATGGTAATTAAGAATGTCTCCCAAGTCAACTTAGAAAAGTTGACAGAAAGTCAAATGAAAACAATTTTTTAAGAAGAGCACTATGCAAATATACACTGAAAGCTCAAATATGTAATGCAAAAGAATGTAATATTCCACTTACCATTTCATTTCCCTTATAGCACACTGATTTTGATCAACTAGCGCTGGTTAGCAGTCTTCTGAACAAATGATTACAGATTGAGAAATGTTGAATCAATGAAAGTAAAACACATTTGTGTGCATATCTGTATAAATTTGTTTCTCTGTGTAAGGCTTTTGAAAAGAAAAATATCTTAAATGTATGATGGTACTCCTCTGGGTAACCATTTGAAGACTCTCCTGGTCATGGACTTCCACAGTGGTGTGGAGACTGCTGGACTTCTGGTCACCCTTGGGTGCTTCTGCTGTCAAGGAACACTTTGTTTAATGTCTTTACCTATGATACCTTGACATTCACCACTTAAGGACTCATACATGCCGGGGTTTTTTTTAATCTCCAATCTTGCAAATAATTGGGTGGGATAATAGCCCTACTGACATGGCATTAGGCCCTGAAACAACCTTGTACCTTCTTAAGCTTGCACATCATCTTATTTCCTGTAGACTGTAAATCTGGAGATGCTAAATAAGTTTTTCATCCATTTTGAATGGTGAGTTGTATTTTGTAGTTCTTATCAGTAATTTGCATGAACATGCATTCGTTGCTGTGGAAGATATTTAAAAGAAGAACATTTGGGTAGGAGATGAGGGGGAAATAAGCCAAAACCTCCAGAATTTTATGAGCAAACATTAGTTATATCACATCAGGAAAGTATTGTTATTTGGAGATTTACTTAGTCTCCAAAGTCTGGTATATAGTATGTTTTTAGCTTTGATCCAAAACAATGAGTTTTCAATAGTTATGTTGCCTTTAGAGGATAAGGTTCAGAAGTCACTCTGAAAAAAGAAACAACCAAATTTAATATCTTTTTTAAATCTGGAATTTTGTCTTTAGCCTTACCTTATACTCAAGAGGCATTTTAAATATTTTTTTAAAATTTTCTGAAATTCTACTTATACAGAATCTTATTTTGATAAATGATGGAGACTGTTATTTACAAGCTTGCTGTGTTACCATTTTTGCCAGTTTCCCCTGATAAACAGGTGGACAGGGAAGCCATGGAAAACTGTCCTAGCATCCTCCACAGGCTGAACATAGCTCTTGAAAGTTTAGCTGGAAGGCTGACCTGCTGCTCTGCAGATAGCGTGGCTACTGAAAGAGCAGAGACAGACATCACTGTGCTGAGACAGAGCATGGCAGAAGTGCAAGCTACTGCTGCAGCCAACACTTTAAATATATCAGTGACTGGTCTTTCTTTTGGGTATCTGTAAAGCTTTCCTCAGCCTGACTCAAGTACTGGTACCATAAAGAAGAAGGTGTGGGATCTCTACAGGTATAGATTTACTTTTTTTTATATACAATCTTCTAGAATTTTTACCAGTGTTTGAAGTACCAGAAAGAGTTGTGATGCAACATCTGATGTTTGATGCGGTTGAAGATTTGAAAGGGTTCTGGACTTGCTTGTTCAAGGTTTTCACCTCTAGCTTGGATGTTGAACCCTGACAGAGAGACACTATTCTTGTCACGTATTCATTCTCAATATTCATCTGATTTCCTCCATGGCTTGTTTTCTGCCTCATAAATATGATGTCTGCATCCTGGGAGCCATATGAAGGATGGGGCCTCCAATTAAACTGGAGTGGCTAAAGTGCTCAAAAAGATAAAGGCAGAGGACAGAGAGGGTCTGAATCTGTGCATCCAGTGACCTGTAGCGCATTTTAATCAGTAACTAAAACAAAATACCCCACATAAATGCATTGTAGAACTTGGTGCTAATACCTTTATCCTTAATATGAAATGCATGTGAACAAATCTTCACAAAAAGTAGAATCCTTCTGATTAAAGTTATATAGAGGAGTTTTTTAAACTTTTTTTCCCTGTAATCTATGTCATTTATTTGCAATAAAATATCTGGGTTGTCAGGAAAAAGAAAATCAGACATAAGTGATGAGAATTCTATAAAGAAATAAGGCTGTGTGATGCTAAAAGAAAAATTTTTAAAAAGAAGGAATTTTATGATGCTGTCAATGCTGCAGCTGATCATTTTGTGTATAAAATTTAACTAAGGTAAAAGAAGAAATGGGTTTACAACATGGGTTTAGGGGTTTTTTTACTTTCTGTTTGAACTTTCTGTTTGTTTGTGAGTGGTGGGGGTGGGGAGGGTTGGGTATGGTATCCTGTACATTTTTTTGGAAGGTTTGCCAGACTTTCAGTCCTACCCTAAAAGGATACTTTCAAACAAAAGTCGACTAAGCACTTAATCCTGAGACCCAGTCTTGTGAAGCCTGATCTCTGTCTGAGCGCACCATAGCCTGGCTTAGCACAGAGGGTGGAGGCAGTGAAGGGTGGTGGTACGTCATTAAACAACACTTTCCAAATATCCAGAGAAATTGAAAATAGCTTTGTCCTTGATACTAGCTGCATGATCAAAGCTAGAATTCCCATCTCCTTCCACTTTCGTCCCATGACTATAAACTGCTTGAAATGTTAGTTTGATTAGACTTTGTGGTTTCATTTACTAAACATCTGTACAACACTTGTGTCTAGAATCCTTTGAAACTTCTCTCTTCCCTCTCAAACTCTTTCTGTCTTCCTCACATTGCCTTGATTTTGTTGTGGTGTTGATTTCTGTTTGGAGCAAATAGAAATAAGGTTTTTGAAAACCATAAAATGGCGGATAAGAGTATGACCATATTTTTCACTACATGTCTCTTTCACCTCAGTCACTCAGGATGTAAGTATGGTGCAATCGGACTGTCCAAATAATACAGTCTTGTACTGTAAAACATAATTAAGACAGTAGGTAGTGATGTTAACAGGGAGAATAATTGCATATCCCTGAAAAGAAATGAATTACACTAATGAGAGCACATGTCATGTAGTTGCAGTATTACCTTCCTCTAGCTAGGAGTGCTTTCTCCTACTTTTATTAGGTCCCTCCAGATTGTGGCTGCTGAGGTACTGCTCCAGTGAAAAGACAAAGCGGGGTGGGTGGATAATGGAAATATTCTTCAGGATGGTTATGTCTGATGTTGATACTGTTCTGTTGCCTCTTCCTTACACTTTTGTCCTCCTTATTGCTGCTAATTTGCGCACATCCTCTTAGGAGACTGAACTCCGTTGTGTGAATCTGTGCTTGTTTGGTTTGCTCAAATTGATTGACAACATAATTGTGAGGTTCCATTGTATAGTACAAAAAAATATTTTACAGAATACTTGCATTCTACATTAATTAGTTTATATTAGGCATGGGTCAAGAAGCTGGTGCTTAAAACACAGCCTCAAGTTGGAGACCCCTACCATTCTGTGATTCTTTGAAACCCAGAGACTACAAATGAATGGTTCTTTTACCATGTTACATGGCAGTCTGAGCATCTGAGTCTTGCTTTGGAGTAAATTATCAGTAAATGTATTTAAAGAAGTCAAAATCTTATTCCATATAAAATTCCATATATTGGAATTCCATATATTCCATATATTCCATGTATTTATATATTCCATATAAAAGCAGCATTGCTAAGTTCCATTTAGAAGTAGCATAACTTAAGCTATGCTCTTCTTCTGATTTTTCTTTGCTCTGTTACCATCTAAAATATCTCAGTGCACTAATAAGCTAGGAAATATGCAGCAAATTTAATAGAACCTTGTGATCTTTGTAAGGATTTAACAACACAAAAAGACTATTTTGTGGTGCTTGTTGCAACTTGTGGAAGCTCTACTGCAAGGTAAGTGGTAGAAACGTATCACATCACCTTGAACCTTGCAGGTTGCTACATTAATCCCTAGGGCTGTGCTTGTGTGCACATTTCACCTCTCATCCATGAGATGGGATTCCTGTGATGGGAGGAGTGGAGCTGTTGTTTCAGACCGTATAAATTCACAGATCCCATTAAGACTGTGGCCAGTTTGTGGTTTACCTCCTGATGTTTTCAATCATTGGAATGGCCATGCCATAACCTCCATTTCATTCCCTAGTTGAAAGTGCTCTGTTACTCTCCTATTTTTAACACTTTTTGTGTTGGTTTTGAATCAGCAGTTTTATTCCTGTTACCTCCCAGTTCAGCAAATAAAAGGCTTAAAAGGCTGTTCTCCTTATAGAAGGAGGCCACACAAAGCTCTTCCTGTATAGCACAAGCGTATTTTTGCAAACTGCAAGGTAGCATCTTTAGCTTGCTTGTTTAAGTTACATGACTAAGTAGAGAATCAGAAAGTTAGGGTAAAGAAATGAAAATTATGTGCTTTCATAGTGCACCAAGTTCAGTAACTGATCTTTTTGTCTTCACAATTTCAGGAGTTTAGTAACACATTTTAATAATCAGAAGAGATCTATAAGCCAGCTTGTAAAGTGACATTAGCACAAAGACCATATGGATGATTGTGAAGTATCTTGTTGAATTTTTAGGAGTGTGAATTTGTCTAGAGTCATGTCTCCCTGAATACAAAAATAATTCCTCTTCTGTTCACTGTGAAGTCTCCGTTTCTAACAACAAAAAGCTTTGCAAACTCTGTTTTGTAGATTTCTAATTCTCTCAAGATCAACCTTACTGATCAAATATAGATATTTCTGTAAGGGACCTCAATAGTCATACTAATCTACATGCTGAAAGTTTTATTTTTGGGTGGGGAAAAAAGTAATAAATTAATCTGAATATAAAGTCTTTGCAACAGAGCAGATATCAAAGACCAACTGTTTCAGTTGCTGTTTCTGAAGTAATTTTTTTCTGCAGTCCAAACATCTACCTTTCAGTCTTTCTTTACAAGCGCACAAATTTCCACTTTTATGTACACGTGCCCTTTTCACTATGTGCCACTTTCAGCTGTTGATGAATTATTGATTTCTCCTGTCACAATTCTCTTGAGTTACAGTACTCATGATGCTGAAAAAGGAACAAAATTCATTATTTTACTTTTTTAAAATGTGTTTCACTCCCTTTAGGTTTTCTTATTCTCCTTACGGCTATATGAAAGGGTTGTTGAAATGACCACAAGGATAGGACATCAACCTGCACCCAAATGGGATGTTTCTTTGGAAATATCAAATAAATTTATGAAGATAGCAACAGAGTTCAGGAGTAAATGTTTATGACAGAAGTCAGTTCTTCTTACTTACTGGGGAAGGAATAAGAAACTAAGTCTTTATTAAGAAGATAATTTTCCTGGTTTCACTATGGGGTTTCAGTCAACCCTTTGAAGCATAATCATGTTTTATAAACCTGCTGTGAGCTAATTGTGTGTGTTTACCTTGCTTTTACAGATAGCACACTTTTGATTGAAGCAGAGAGAGGTTAAGAAAAGAGACAAAAAAATATTTTTTTTTAAAAAGCTAGTGGTTTAGACTTGCATTATTAAATATCCGTCATTTGATTTAGACTTCCAAGACTAAGGATTTTGGCTTAAGTGATTTTCCTTTGCTGTGGTGGATTTATTTATCATATACAGTCATTGCCTGCTCTTGGACCAGTGCTTCTGCACAGAAACTTCACTCAAGGGCGGGACCAGCGGTGGCCACATGGCTGCCAGACCTGTGGAGCATGGCTGTAGGCAAGCTCTGCCCCCACTCCCTTTAGTGTTTGAGAGTTCACAGAAATATGTGAGATCTTCCCAGCATGCATGTGAGATGTCTTTCATCTTTTCCGGCATCTGTTAGAAGCTGCCGTAAGACCTAGAGCATGTAATTTAATTTAAACTCTGCTTTTGTACTATCAGTACTATGTATTGGACACTTGATATCCAAGCACTAAGTTTTTTTAAATGTTTACATCTTGCCTCAGACACTATGCATCATGGAGTTCTATGGTCCATTTACAGGCTGGGGAGAAATACTGATAATTTCTATGAGTTTTGTTGCTTTAAATGGAGTTGAATGTTCACTGGTTACTCTGCCTAAGAAATTTTGGTTAAAAGGATTTATTTTTTTTTTAAAGAATTCCATGAATTGCTGTAAGTCCCTGTTGATTCATATCAATTTTAGACAAAGTACATACACATTTCCTAAAGGGAGTAATATAATGTAAACAATTGTAATGTGTGCTGGCAAGTACGTTGAATGATGGATATATTAAAAAACAAAGAATGCACTGATTATTATATGTGAATCAAATACTGAGTTTTCAGCCCAGAAATCCTTTTTTGACAAAATTTTCAAGGTTTTTTTTCCAGGTAATAGTAGATGCTATGTAATATCTGCAAGTAGAATATAATTTCTTTCTGTACTGAACTCCATAAACATCTTCTCAGAGAAGTAAATTGTTTGACAATCAAATGCAGGATGTGCAGGAGACTTTAGTCCAAGTTTATTGTTGTTTATGCAGTCTGCAAATCAAATTATTCTTGGCATTATATGGCAAGTAACTTCAGTAAAAATCACTATTATGAACAGATGACATATGTTTGTGTTAGTAACCATGTACCCTTGCAGATTATCTTCAAAAGAATTCAGTTTTCTGATCAGAAACAATGGAATAAAATATAGTGACATACCT
>NW_010172661.1:3990-11161 GCF_000695765.1 Mesitornis unicolor | reverse complement strand
CTCTTATCTGAATCAAACTCAGATTTATTGTGATGTAGGAAGCATGACCAATTCTAGCACTATAGTGCAAAGGCTATTTTGAAACAATATTTAGGTTTTTATATTTTAGGATAAATGGAAAATAGGACCTCAAGAGAAAGGAGGTTGTTAGTTCTTCTCTTGTACCAAAATAGTCATGACTGTTTGTCAAGCCCATTCTTAAAAACTTCTCAGGGAAATTTTATTCCACTGCTTAACTGTTGTTTCACTAGAAAGGTTTTCCTAACTTAAATGTTTTGTCTACCTTAAATTTACCACACTTCAATTTAACTCTGTTGCTTCTTATATTGTCTGCTATAAATCTTAAAAGCAACATAAACATCCTCTTGAATTTTAAGCCTGTTTCTCAAACAGCTTATTAACCCCTTGCAGCCTCATGCAAATTTAATGCCAGTTTCCCTTTCTATCATTCTAGTCTTTGGTGAAGTAGTAAACAGTGCAAGACTGGGGAGAACTCTTATGAAGCCCCGCTTGATACTATTTACTTCTAATTTAAAGTGGAATCTTGAGAATTACTCATCTGTGTAGATCTTTAACAGAAAGCTGGTCTAGTTCCTATTTTTTGTACACTTGTTATGCTGTGCAACTATTTCACAGTGGCTTCATCTAGACCAAGTTTTGAAGCTTGTTTATGAGATACGCATGTAAAATACTGCTTTACTAAACTCAAGGCATATGGCGTTTACTTTTTCTTCCTCAAGGAAAGCACGTTATTGTGTTATAAAAGGAAAAGGGGTTGTCTTTGACAAAATGTATTCTTGACAAATACCTGTTGGCTGTTTCTCACTTTATTTCTTTTCTTAATCTATAGACTATCTTTTTACTAATGCAGGCAACTTCTTTTTTCAAGTTATAAGAATAGGTACAAACGACATTTTATGTTATTGTTTCAAAGATGGTTTCACATCCAGCCACAGGAACAACTTATGCAAAATAACTGCATTCCCAGAGTTTTAGACAAACTGAATATGAGGTTTGAAAAGTACAGTTATCGCTGAATTTGAGCTCTTTTCACTGGATGAGCCAGATGTTGTGTATTTGGACTTAGAGGTTCCATCTTAGGTATGCTGGGTTTAGGAAGGGAGTGTTTATATTGGCCATCTCCTGGAATCTTTTTAAACACAAGCTTTGTTTAATTTAAGTCCACCAGGAATCTGTCCCTCTTTAGTTATTTGTTTTCTCTGAGCAAGGCTTTCTAGAACCCTTGATACTGGACTGAGTTGGGTAGATTCTTTTCATAGCAACTGATCCATTTTTCTTTGCCGATGGTGTCTGGAAATATCACCTAAATTTTATAGGTTACAAACTATGAGAAGGGATGAATTAAAAACACAAACCCATGGCTTCTGTAGGAGACAGTCTTCCTTTTTTTCTGATTTTTTTGTTTGGGGGGCAGGGGGATTTTTGTGGTACTTAAATAATTTTCATATAAAAGGATATGGCTTATTTTTAGTAAGATTCTTTGATCCAAAGATCTGTTTGCTAAGAATGTAACTTATTTTCACAAATATTTCTTACCCAGTCCTAAATGGAAGGGCAGTGAGTGCCTCAGGCTCTTATCCCTGCTTGGATAACAGCTCCTTTATCTGTCCTTCCTTCTCATGGATTAGAAAATTACTATGATACCAGCTAAGAGAATGACAGCATCATGCTGTAGAGCATAGAACCTCCAGAAAAGTATTCTTTTTAATCAGGAGTGTTTGGAGTATTTTATTTGGATAGTGTGACTTACTGCAGTAGCACCTTTTGTGAAGAACTTATTTGTAAAGTTTTAGATAAAATTCATAAACAAGTAGACATCAGCTATAAGATGTGAATCTATATCTGAATCAAGAAACTGAGCAAAATCAACTGAGATCTGAATCTATTCTGTTATTAATACATTGGAGCAATGGTTACCCAGTACATTTGGGAAACTCAGCATTAGCAGTAAGAATGATGTCCCGCCTCTTTCATTAATATGTGCGACTGGTGCAGTCATTTATTTCTTTCACTCGCCTCCAAGAGGCAATCCATTCTTCAGTGTTGTTCTAGTGATGTTGTATTTGATATTATAGAAAAACATTTTTCACCTTTGAGTGACTGTTTTGCTCTGGCTAAAGAAATAATTGGTTTGTGTTATTGGTAAAACCAAGCAACAGGGAAATCCAGCAGTAATCTTCTCTCTCTTTTTATTTGTAAAAATAAATAGCATTATAGCTGTCTACCTGTTCAATTTAGTATCACCAAACTTAAGCTACTGTCTCCCCAACTTTGTCTGCAAATGCCAGTCATTCTGTTACATAAGATCAAGATCTACATGCAAAAAAGTAGCAGTCATAAGAGTCAACAAGGACTCAAGACCCAGCAGAGCATGAAACTGGACATGAAAGTGAACATGAACTTTTACTAGGCACCAGTTACAGATAAGCAAAGCATCATTGCTCGAATCAAATGGAGGGTCTTACGCATTGAAGTAAATTTTTGTGTAAAACTGCACACTTTCAGATAAGATACAAACGAGCTGAAGAATTTTATCGCCGAACTATGTAAATACATCTTAAGCCACCTGCACAATGAAAGGAATGAAAGCAGTTAGAAAGCTGATATGATTGGGTATTTTTACTTATTATTCCTATCAAGAGCTATCCTAACACAAACTCAGCTGCAATTACTGACTAGATAATTTTGGTGTTTCTTTAAAGGAGAAACTGCTGGGTACTGTATAACAGTAGCTTTGATATACATATTTTTGCTGTTGTTACAGGAGGGAAAAAATACACAAGGATTCTCACACAATTTGTTCATCTAGACATTTATGCTCAAGATTATATACAAAGACCAGTAGCGAGACTTAAAATTAGGCCTTCAAAGTTTTTTCAAGTTATTATCAGTCTTCTAGTACTTAAAAGATGGGTTTTAGTCCACTGTTTAGGAAATTGTACTTTGTACTGGCACATAATAGTGGCATTCTATGAGTATGTACATTTTTTGGTGACCAAACAGGACAAAAAGAGAGGCATTTTTTTCTTATTTCTAAACAAATTTCTGCCCAGAAGAACATTAAGCCTGCTGCTAAAAATACACTTTTTACTTATATTTATTTTTTAGTTTTTCATGGCAAGAATTATTTATGAAAGTAATGCGGAGGAGGTTTGTTTCTCCTTAGATTTCTTGCCAGTCTGTGGTCACGTTCACTTGTCCCTTATATCTTCACATCATTTTCTTTGTATTTACCTGATGTGTGTTGTATAAATTTTATTTTGAAAACTAAAATGCGTTGTTATGCAATAACTGCATTTCTATGTCTAAGAATGTCAAAGAGGTTTTCTGCTGCTAAATGTTATCACAACATCAATCCCCTTCCTCCTCCTTTCTTCAGCTATACAACTTAAATTTTCAAGCTTTGTTCATTTAATCACAAGGGAAACTTTTCCTTCCCTTTTTCCCCTTATAATTATTATTTTTGTCTGTGTTGAGGTTTCAGCCTCATTGCAACTGCACACAGGAGTGGTGGCGGCTGTGACAGGTGCCTCTTTGAAGTCTGGGAAGAAAATACACCTAATGAAAGGGCTTGGATACCCTCTCTGAAGGTGTCTGTGGATCGATTCTAACAATTTCATATCTTTCCCGTCCCTGTGCTACCTAGTGTTTCTCTCAAGCTTAGTTTGACTTAGTTGTAGAACTTCCTTTCCTCAAGAGATACTGGCTCATGCAGAGGTCAAAGGCATCCTTTATGAGAGAAATGTTTCAGACCTACCATGCGTGTTGTTTGATTTTTGACAGACTTTAAATGCAACCTCTCTGAAACAATGCTCACTTTCCTGCAAGTGCCATCAGAGCTTTCCCAGATAATGGGAACAATAGAAATTGCAAGTTTGTTGCCAAGCTAAATTACAATTGATTATTCCCCCCTCCCCCCCCACTGTGATTTATGAAATTTAAGTTTCTTTTAATGAGTGAGGTACATATGTTGAGGGTCTAGAAATAAAACTAAGTCTTGAGTCTACCATTAGTGATAACTTTTTTGCAAACAGGATTTTTAAAATATTTTTGTATAGTTCTTATCTCATAATCAAAGTTTGTCAAAGTAAAGAGCACCTTGACCCCACGACATGTCTTAGTTGGTTTTATTGTATTCATTGCTTTCTGCTGGTGGTTCAGCCTGATGGTAGCTGAAGCCACAAGAAATCTTGGACCCAGTTGCAGCCAGGTTTTGGTACTTTCAAGGTCTTCATAGGTTCAGTTATCTCTTCCCAGCTCACAGTGGCAGCTCAACTCATAATTATTTATACATCCTATCTCTTCTTAAGGAGTAGGAATTACTATCCCTACTTGATAAATGAGAAATTGAATTTGTAATTAGTGTTTACTGCAAAGAAAACAAGTAAGTCAGGAGAAAAGCCACAGAGAAAGTACACTTCTTAAATTATTTTTTATTTTGGCTAGTGTGTAAACTATTGCTGTATCCTGTCTGCTATGCCTGAATTGCGAGCTTCATATGTGTTGATAGGTTTATTTGTTTCTATTTGAATATTTGTGAATGTAAGGAAAATCACACTTAGAATTGTATCTACTCTTCATTCTCTTGCTATCTGTCTTGTAAAATGAGACATAAAAATAATGTAACATCTTTCTTGTTTAATAATTATCTTCATCATTACTCATTGCAAGTATGCTATGTCTTTCCTCCTCATCTCAGATTATTTTGTGTGTGTTTTTGCGTTCTAGAAACTTCTGAAATGTTTTTAACACAGTATCCCTATTATATCTCTGAGATTACTGCAGTTATCCTAAAAATTACTATGTAATACATTTTATTCATGTGTAGTGGGTGTATATGTTTGTGTATATATATTAACTTAATATACTTTCATATTCACCTTTGGGAAATTAACTATCACCCCTGAGGAAGGGATTATTTTAAGATCAGCATCTTTTGGCTTTCATTCCTGGTTTAATCTTAAAATAAATAAAAAAAAAATAAATCCAACCATAGTGGCCGTAGTACTGTATACTCTACAGTAGTGTTGTTGCATTAACTGGTTCTGTTAGAGTGATGACTTTCCACCTGTGCATAATTTCCCAATAGCTCCGACTGCAGCATGCAGAGTGCCAGCACAAGCTCTAGAGTGAGAGAGAGTGCACCTAGAAGTGCACTTTTGTTACACACTTGGTGCAGTTGGTTTTATCATTGTTAGTAATACATCTAGCTAATTCCAGAGGTAAATACTTTAATTTTCTCTTATCTAACTTTAATTTATCATGACTGTGAGTAGTTAGGCAAACTCACTCCATTTATACTCTTGTATTTTCTGAGAACACATCCACAGGTGGTATAAAAGGGGATTGGATGCAAAAGGATAGAGAAACTATAAGTGCAGGTTGTTTTAACGCTGCCAAAGAGCAGAATAATACACTTGATTACCAGAATAATACACTTGATACAACACAAGGAAATGCATTCTTACTGAAATAGATTAAGTCATCTTATGAAATTAGGAGAAAACCATGTCAGATGAAGTAGCGACAAAGACTATGCCTCAGCTTCTCAGCTGGATAAATACAGTAAATCATTTCCTAGCACAGTCAAATAGGTACACAACCTGTGAACCAAAGAACATTTTTTTGTCCCTGAGCTAGATTGCTTTGCTCAGTGTGGTCTTATTCAGGCTGTAAAACCAGGTGAAAATGACTTCTGGTGAATTTGACAAATTCTTTAGTGTTATAAGGATTGCTTCAGATTTTTCAAGATCTCAGGAGAAAAATAATATCGCTTTCTAATTTATAAAATTATGCTTTTTTATGATTCCATTTTAGAATCTCTACCTTTCTTTGTCATAAGATTTAAAAGGATGTATGAGAAGTATGTACTTTACATATGTAGGACACATACCCTTTGGTCTATATTATTCTTATTCAGAAAATCACATCTTGTCCTTTATCTGTGGGATCTGGATCTCCAGCACACCATGCTGTGTTTAAATTGGATTTCACAGTAACTGTCTCTAAATTCTTTGGTTGACTAATCAAATTGATTACTCACCTGAAATGCAAATGACTGCATTTGAGAATGAGATACATGGTTCTCATGTCTTAGCATAAAACTAAAACATAATAGAAAAATGTGAATAAAATTTTAAATTTTTACTTTTAATTTCTATTCATGACATAGAGACACAATTTATGCACATGAACCTATTTATATATTTGAGTCACAAAGAAATAAATTTGAGAATGGATGAATGACTGAATTTTCTACCTAAAATAGGAAATAACTATTTTGTTTCATCCACACTGACTTAAGTTCCAGTGCCTTAGAGTACCTTTTCTGTTTCCAAGCAAGGCTTTTTTCTTCACTCAAATGTTACCTTTTTTTATAATGCCTTAAACTCAGAAAAAGATGTCATTGTATCAACAGAAGTACAATTTTTAAATGTAACTACTGTATAAGGTATGGCTGACAAGCCTGTGCCCTGCATAGCTTTAAATTCAATTCTGTCCCCCCTACAAACGAGGTCATACATGTTTGTTAAATGTTCTTAGCAATATTTTTCTCTCCACTGTTGAAAACCTACATGAAATCAATGATAGCCCCATACCATGAATTTCCACTGCATCTGACTCCTTGCTCCTTAACATTAGCGCCACTATTGTGAAGCAACGCCAGTTATTGAAAGGTAGAATGTAATGCTTAGCGACTCAACATGAAAGTTGAGACAAAATATTCAAGTGTTATTAGGTGGCATTTTAATCCAAAAATGCACACATTTAGAAAGAGCAACAGTGAGTTGTAGCAAATGTCCATTTCTAATAATCAATTTTTTTGTACAAATTTGGTGTCTTTTACTGGGTGTAAAAAAGGCATTAACAATGTAACAGTACAAAATTAATATTCATGTTCCAAGCTAATCAACATATTGTTGTGCCTCTGTCTTCACACAAATAAAAAGGATGTTGGCAAGGCTGATTCATGGAGGAATCACAGTGGAGGGCAGAGAAAAAGAAAGATATTGAGCATTTTTGGCCCATTGGTATTCTGCACAGCTCAAAGGAATACAACTCCAACATCTGATATAAAAAACCGAAGATGGGTAAGAAGATCAAAACAGGCATGACATCAGAGCACAGCCAAAGCAGGAGCAGTTAATTG
>NW_010172661.1:0-3959 GCF_000695765.1 Mesitornis unicolor | reverse complement strand
ACACATTGCAATTAGCGGCAGCAGCAGTGGCTCTCCCTACCACCTCCAGCATCATCACACTTAGGTGATGCAACCCATCATACAACCAAGGTAGAGCTGGGGGAAGGAAGGTGCAGGACAAGGCTCTAGCAGGAGATTGTGGTTCTTGGGCGATTATTTGTGCTTTCCAAACAATTGTAGTTTGTTATTTTGGCATATCCACAGTTGGGCGTAAGTGCTAAATGCAAATCTGTGTTTACAGCTGCTGCTTCTGTTTTGCAAGCTTCAGAGCAGTATTTCTATATGATAGCTGCAATTTAAAATGGCATTTATTCAGACATTTCTTGCCACAACCCTTAGCTGTTGCAATGCTAAATATACTCTTTGCCACCCAAGGTAAATTGTGTTTTCAGAGATTAGTGTGGATATTTATTAATGCTATTTAGACTGACCCTAGTGGGAGCCTTCTGGAAATGGGCAGTGTTTCCAAAGCTGATTTTTCACTTTACTCACTACCAAGAGTAGGTAATGATAGCAACATTTGCTACCACAACTACTGAAAATGTGTGACCGGAAGTATCATTTGCAGGCTGTTTGCATGGTACCCTAACAGAGCTTCCCAGAAGATCTCCTCAACCATCCTTCCCAGCAGCAGCATTTCTCTGATCCTCTAACAGTCAGGCCTTGTGTGTGCATTGGGGTGGGCCAGGGCAAGTGCTGGTGTGTGGCTGTCATAGAATCATGGAGTCATTTGGTTGGAAAAGACCTTTAAGATCGTGAACTCCCTACAGCAGGCCCTAGCAGCTCCCCTACCCAGAGTCCCCCTACAGGGATGGTGGCAAGAAGTTGCAGAGGTTCATTGCCACTTCTGAGCATGAACAGGGCATCATCACCCTGCCCAGCACTTCCTGCTGCTCTGCATCATTCAAAGGATTGAATTACTTGGAAGAAAATTACTGGCAGTAGTGCTTAGTCTAGAGGCGATGATGTAGAAGTACTGAGGTCCTGCAGTGCCCAAATCATCTCACCCCCAGGGAGTGAGAATTAGCCAAGAGCTACATATAAATTCAAGAAGCCATTTGCAGAAAGCCTCATTGGGTACAAGTAACCCTGGTGCAGCTATGTGGAGTCCTGAGCCCCATCTGCTGGTCCTCTCAAGAGGCGCTGTAGGTATAGAAATATATTTCTTTTATAGAACTCTTAAATAAAATATATGGACAGGATGTGCCTCTGAAAGAAACTATTCATTAGGAAAAGGCAGACTTAGGTTTTTCAAGTGGGCTGTGGGGATATGATCCCCTAGTCAGTAAAAAATAATAATTAAAAAAAACCCAACAGTGTTACTAGCTCCTACATGCTGCAGCTTTGGGCACCTTCAGCCAATTCTCTGAACAAATGAAAACATCCCTTGCCCCTCTCCCCTACATCTTGGATTTTTATCCCTGCTGTCTATTGTGATTCTGCAGTAGCAGCAGTTAGGATCCAGCTTGCAGCAGGGAAACAGCCTTGCAATTTTTTCCTGTGTAAATTGTACTACTAGCTCAAAGATTACTGCAGTAAATGTTGAAGACAGAATCAGACTCAAGGAAACGTGATGTGTGTGTAGGAATCTGAAGGCCTTTTCCTGGTCAATACCTGTGGCCTGTTAGTCAGGCAAAATCACACACATGCTGTGTTGTCACCTGTACTACCTTGAGCATAGCAAATGTGTGCCATAAATTTAAATAACTGATATAGGCAGAACACTATTTGACAAACCAAAATGACTTTTTCATGAGAAATGGGAAGCTGTATATTTGGCATGTTGAGGTAACAAAGCAGCAGTTCAGAGAAAGTCATGCGGTCATTTGCTTAACAGATAAATGTTTGGACTGTCTACAGCTTAGAAAGAAGTTATACTGGTGAGGACTGTATTTTGCTATTTGATTACAACTCTTCTACCTCTGACATGGAAGTTATATGGAGTGAAGTATCTTACTAGAAAATTTAAAATTAATTAATTTTTAAACCTAATAAGAAATATTTACATAATTCCTCCTGCATTACATAATTGAATATTCACCCAACATAGACTAGAACTAACTGTGTCTATAATGAAAAATATAAAACTTTAATATTGGACTTTTTCAGACAAATTGTGGAGGAGACACAAGAGAACAGTTTCCCCTTGTCTATAGCGACCTTGGGAATTTCCAGTCATATATAGCATCATACTCGGACTTTTTTCTCTACCCTTGAGAAGAGCATAATGCTCTCCACTGCTTACGTATTTATTGTTCACTGATTAGCTGCTATAGAAATAGCAGTGAAACTGAACATATTCTTTTAGAACAATTTCCCTGGAGTCTTTTGCTCTATGCTTTGTATTCCCCAACTTTACCTCCATCTGCAAATACTTTCCTTGATGACCAACATATCTCTGCATGCATTCTTGCCTTCACTGTATTCTTTCTCATTTTCTGTAATGAAATAGCTCATCATTCAGCACAAATATATGTTCCTTTTCCCTATCTTGATTCTTTTCAGGCTGCTCTGGAATTGCAGGGAAATTTCTGCTTTTCTAAATAAATTCTGTTTAAAATGTAGATTTCTCGTGGGGGAAAAAAATCAGATATTTTTTAATATACTGAGGAAAAGCCTTTAAAGACAGGATGCTAAAGCACTCTTATTTTGAATAAATGAATAGTGGGGTGAGGGGAAGGATGAGTTTGCTTTTGCTTTCAGAAAATATGAAGACAAATTTCCATTTATGTTTCTCATGGAAACTGCTATGTCTGGATAGAAAGAACGTAGTGAATCTGTTCTCATTATTCAATGACTGTTCTGATTTCTGTTTTCCTTTGACCATAATGCAGCCTGCAAGCAAGTGATTCTTTAATGCACTTATTTTATTGAGCTAAGATACTAGCTTATTCATTTTTCATCTATTGGTGTGACATCATTTCATAATGTTAAAATCCTAAAATAGATTTGATTGTGTATGTATGGATTGATTTTATTACTGATAAAATACATTGCAAGCTTTCTGAAAGCTATATAACCATAGGAACTTATAAGAATGTGTTGTGCATTGACTTTTTAAAGTAAACTTCTAGAAAGTGTGGGTAGATTGTTAGAGCTTTCTAGCAAGCCTTTTTCATGAGGGCATGGCATATACATTCTGACACACTATGTAAATTTGTCATTGTGATTTTCACTCTTTAATGATCTCAAGATGCTCCAGGTTTACTTTTAGATGCACATAGACAATGAATGAAGAGCAGTAAGATGGATGAAATTAGGCCAAAAAGTCAAGATATGTCAAAGCAATATGAGCGGCAAATATGAAGCAGTCAGGCAATATCATTCTTCCTAGAAGTCCAGCTATGCTGAACCAATATAAATATTTGATGCGATAGAAATAAAAATGCCCAGCAGCAGCAATATTTTCCTTAAGGAGGTAAAGTCCAGCTGTTATTTCCTCCTGTCTCCCAAGTAAAGTGTGCAATGGATTGTTGTGGTCTGGATGAAAGAAAGCACAGAAGTGTCCAGAACAGAGAGAAAAGAAAGGAGAAGTTTCAGCCCACTAAAATAAGAGCTTTGTCATCTCATCACAGAATCACAGAATATTAGGAGTTGGTAGGGACCTCAAAAGGTAATCCAGTCCAACCCCCCTGCCAGAGCAGGATCACCTAGACCAGGTCACACAGGAACGCATCCAGGTGGGTTCTGAATGTCTCCAGAGAAGGAGACTCTACAACCTCTCTGGGCAGCCTGGTCCAGGGCTCTGTCACCCTTACAGTAAAGAAGTTTTTCCCCATGTTCAGGTTGAACCTTCTATGCTCCAGCTTGCACCCATTACCCCTTGTCCTCTCATTGGACATCAGAGAGAAGAGCCTGGCTCCTTCCTCCTGACACTCACCCTTTACAAATTTATAAACATTAATGAGGTCACTCTTCCATCTCCTAGTTTCCAAGCTAAAGAGACCCAGCTCCCTCAG
>NW_010172660.1:5796-19570 GCF_000695765.1 Mesitornis unicolor | reverse complement strand
CAGAGCTGGGGCAGCAGTGAGGGGGGGTGCCCTTGGGGGTGACGTGCCCCCACTGCCGTGAGCCGTGCTCAGGGGTGGTTTTCCCTTGGGGAGTCTGAGGAATAGCGGCGTTATTGCTGGCACTGGGGTGCTCTTCTTCGATAAGGACCGGGGTCAGGCAAGATGAAACCTCCCCAAAGGTGTTTTTACAGAGAACCCTGCGAATTGTTACACGGTCGCATTATTTACAGAGTGTTTAAGAAATTGCATGTAACTTCTGAGACGCGAGCCGCAGCGATGGTTGGGTGAACAGGCACTGCGTGCATGCTGTGCCTGCTGAGGCTCTTCCATAACGTAGGAATTCAAAGGCATCTGCCCAATCTCCTGAAACCGCTGCAGGAGCCCTCGGATGTGATGACACACGGGATGAGAGATGTGTGCCTCACCACCCACGCCCTGCAGCCTCGCCACTGGCACACTTGATTTTTATTTTTTTTTAAGGTATTCCATCTCCTTACTTCCTGTGAAGTCATCTGGCTCAGGGAGGTGGGGATTTCCCCCCCAAATCCTTGAATTACAACTAATTGATGAGAAATCTGGGTGGGTGCTGGATATATTAAAGAAGGGCAGCTGCTGTGCAGGACACTTTTTCCAAAGCCTGAACATTGTAGCCTCAGTGCCCTGAGGAACTGACAGGTAACATCCTTAATTACAGTCATTTGTGCAGGATCTTGGTTGAAAAGAAAAAAGAAAAGAAAAGGCTCATTTTTGTGGTTTGGGAGCTTATTTCTACAGTGTTATCTGATGAACTCCTGCTGCCTGAGCTGCTGGCAGCATTGCTAGTGCTGGAAACTCTTGGCCTCCGGGTATGTGCTTAACTAGGTGAGGTGTCACCTCAGGAATTTTGCCTGTTTCACCTCTGTAAGGATTTTCTTCCTCCATTCTTCAGCGCAACGGCACTGGAAGGCATTCACGCCTGCCTTGCGCCCTGACTTGTCCTGCCGGGATTGTGCCTGGAGCCAGTCTGAACCATGACGGGCACCCAGGGTTGGTCGTCAAGGAGCCCAGCACCTTGAGAGCATCTCCCATGAGTAGGGCTGAGCTGCTGGGCCTCTTACACCCTCAAGCAACTGGAGTTCCTCACTGTGCAGACGTGAGTTCTTCACCGTTCGTGGGCCTGGAGAGATGTTCCTCAACCATCCGCCCAACCGGTGGCCCTGGAGGCACCTGAAGGCTTGCCCAGCCTTGTCTTCACTTCTGCGATGCCAGGATTCTTCCCTTGGCACACAGGGAGGAAGAGGAGGAGGAGGAGGAGGTATTCAAGGAACTACTGGAGAGAATCCTGCACAGAGCCACTAAGATGATGAGGGGACTGGAGCATCTCCCGTATGAGGAAAGGCTCAGAAAGCTGTGTCTGTTTAACTTGGAGAAGAGGAGACTGAGAGGGGATCTCATTAATGCTTAGAAATACTTCAAGGCCAGGGGTCAGGAGGGTGAGACCAGACTTTTCTCAGTTGTGCCCAGCGACAGGACAAGGGGCAATGGTTACAAACTGGAACACAGGAGGTTCAGCCTAAACATAAGGAAAAACTTCTTTACTGTGAGAGTACCAAAGCCCTGGAACAGGGTGTGTGATCTTCTCTGGGCGATCTTTCTCTGGCAGGGGGGTTGGACTGGATGTTCTTCAGAGGTCACTTCCAACGCCAACCATTCTATGTGATATTCCAGCTCTGCTCCTTCCATTTCCCACCTGGGGCGAAGGGAAGGTGCCTAGACCCCGCTGGGAATGGACATTTCACCTCCTGGCCAGCTCGAAGGAGGTGTGTGATGCTCACCATGGTACCACTGTCCCCTCCCACACACTTTGGACTGTGTCTGTAGCATGCAGACCTGTGCCCCTTGACCTGCAGGGACTTGATACCTTCAAGGCTAACTAAAACCAGATTGAAGATAAAAATATCTCTATTTTTTTTTTCTCTCCTGCCCCTGACATTTTCCTGCAGTTCAGTATCTTGCTATTTATAACAAAACCTTGCCTTGCTCTGCTGGAAGCCCAAGTGTTTGTAAACATGAAAATCATGAAGTGAAACCAGCCAGGAAGCAACTACAGACAAGATGGACTAGGTTGCTCCAACTGCTAGCAGGATATAGTAGAAAAAGGGAAACTTCAGCATTATAGACCTTGGCTAGTGTAATCTAAAATGATCTCATCACCAAGGATGTGATGTGAAAGCCACTGCTGCTTTGAATGGAAGTGTTTCTTGGGCTGGTTTATGTTAGCAGGAATCCAGTGTAGGTGATCTACTAAGGAAAATAAAATCCTGAGCAACTCCTACAAAATTAGAGGAATAGAGAGTTCTCTTCAGTGCCAGTATCTATATTTAGTTGCTTTTGATCATGCTCCAGGAAAAGGTAGGGCAGAGGCCACCTCGCTGGGACAGGAGTGACCCATCACGGCTCTGTCTGCTCTCAACTTTAGGTTTTAGAAGGTTTTCTAAGCAAGGAAGGTCTCGCTGAGACACAAGGAGAGGTTGGTAGGGCTGCAGCTGGACTTAATAAAACGTTGAAGCTGAAGAGGGACCTTTGGTCTCATCTGTTTGTGCAGAGATCTGCCTCACGTCGCTGGGAAGGTTGGATAAAGTGTGTTTTGAGTACGTGGGAGTGACTGTTGTGTAGCTTCCAAATGCAATTACACAACACAATCAAGCAGTGAGGACCAAGGCTGGTTCCTCAGATCACAGACAGGGTAATGGTGACTGAGAAGCTGCTACCAGGAGCGTTTGGGAAGAGGCTGGTGATTTCTGGTCAGCTTTGTCAGCCCCATTAAATGATGCTGGCGAGAGCCTCAGAAGCAGCCGGGTTGGATGATGCTGGGCTGTGGGTCTCTCTGTCCCAGCCATGCCATGTCCACGGGCTGGAGGTTCTCAAGATGTGGGCTTGCTGTAATGCCACCCAGGTCCCTAGCGCCGCAGCAGTGCGGTGGCTCTGGGAGAGTTCACGTGGGTGAGGTACCCTTAGGAAGATGATGTCTAGAAATGGAGGATGTGTCCATCGTTCCCCAAAAGCGAAGATGAAGTGACTGTTTCTGGAGCTGCAGTTCAGTCGTGCATCAGGATCTGAACTTGGCCGCGTTACTGCTCTCTTTGACTTTGCCCAGCTGCCGTGTTGCTTTATGGGATCTCGTGCTGTGACCACACCTGCTGAAAGATGGAATCGAGACACTTAAAAAACATATTTGGAAGTCACTGATTTCAGGCTGCTACAATGGGCTGAACATTTCTCACCTTTAACCCAGGCCAGCAAGGCCAGGCAAACTCTCACACCATGCAGGTGGCAGCATGTTCCTCCCACCTTCGCAGGGGTTTCTCCCTTTTGGGACAGCTCTACCTGCCTGCAAGCCCAATGGGTTGCGTTAGATGGCTTCAGATTCTGCTGGACCTCTACTTAAGATAAGACATTGTATCTTTGCTGAAGGCAGTTGATGTTTAGAAGGTTCATAAAAAAGATGCTGGGATCAATCTCATCACCAAGCTGCGGGAAGCCTGCTGCTCCCACTTTTTTTCCCATTTGCTCAACTCCTGGCTGTATCCGAAGCAGTAACAAATGTGCCATGAGATGATTTATGGCGCTTAGGAGCTGGTGAGGTGCTTGGGAAGCAGCGGCGCTCAGCTTGCTGTTTCACTAATGGCCCTAATAAAATCCAAATCAGCATTAATGGTTTTAATATTCTTTCCATTGCCTCTCCAAGGATGGTAATTACAATCAATAGGATGTATTTTCTGAAAATAATATCTGCAAATCCTGTAGTCAATTAAAAAAACACTTGCAGGAGAGGAAATGGCTCAGCCAGCCAACTTACCCTCACCAGGAGACTTGGGTGCTTGTGGCACTACCGAGTGAATTCTGCTGTCCCCAAAGCAGGCTTACTACAGGTGGCAGTGATAAAAGCTCATCCCTGCAGCCTCCATGACTTCTGCAGAAGCCCTCAGTATGGATGAGGGTGTGCTGGAGTCTGTATTTTCACTTTTCAGCACTAAAATATCCAACATACACTGTGGAGGCAGATAGGTGCCCATTATCTGGTATCTTTGGCAGTAGATTGGCCAGATGGTGCTACCTGTTCTGACAGATAACTTACCCTCAGGCATGTGGGCTCACGCATTTACAGCATATTAGGAAGTAATATTTGTTTCCTTCTGACTCATTTGGACCTCAGGGCTGTCTTGAGTTAGTGGAGATAGACACGGTGGTCTTGCTTTGTTCACAGCTGTGTCTGATCGGTGGCCAGCTATGACCATGTAAATACCTGTTTCTTCTGCCTGTGGCTTTATTGGTGTCTCCTCTTGTGGCTGTCGAAAATCCAAAACAAATTCAAAGTCTATATTACAGTGCGGGGTGAAATCTTTAAATAATGTAATAATTGGCCAGGGGCAGGGGTCTGTTTTTGATGGGGTGGTAGGACAGCTCTAGAGATGTCCGAGCAGCTATCATGGAAGGAGGAATGTGTAAAACCAGATTGGCAAGAAGGAGTAGGGGAACAGAGCGAGCAGTGATGCTGCTGCACCCTATGGGCCCTCGTTAAATGCCTGTGAGAGTGCTGGGCTGTCGGGAGTAGGGGCTGGGATCAAGCACAGGGCCTTGGTGTTGTGTGTTGCAAAGCTTTGGTCTACCTTGGTGTTGTGCCTAGCATTTAGGGAGCAAATATTTGCTTGAAGAGTGGAAGTGAGTTTGTTCTCAGTTAAAATAGGTAATAATTGCTTGATTGAGCTTGTTTAAAGTGCTAGGTTTTTGTCCCCAGATGATGTTGGATATTGTTTCAGCTGTGAGTGTTGGGAGCGGGGGAGTAACAGCCAGGGGTTTAATGCCTGAAAGCAATTTTCCCCAGATGAGAACTCTCGGTGCATTAACATCTGACACACTGATTTTCAAAATCAAACTTGTGGCTTGCAGGAGATTGCATTTCTGTCATTACTACAGCATAGTGGCCCACCAAAACCTTCTCTCACCACCTGACGGCTGTTTTACCTGTTCAGTTTGGCCATTTAACTCTTCATCAGGCAACTGAAGAAAGTCGAAGTCATGATGAGAGAGGTTCTTCAGGGCAGTTCTTTTGTTTTAAGGCTGAGCTGACACGGAAAACAAACCTTTTAGCTGTGGAAAATACTGTAATTTCTGTATTGCAGCAGGTGGTGCATCACTGCTGTGTTCTGCTATGGAGGAATCAAAGCAGCACTGGACTTTGGCCACTTTCCACCCAGCTCAAAGGTTAGATGAGGCTGGCAAGATATTAATGATTCTGCCAAAGTGTGCAATGTCATTAAGCTAAGAAAACAGCTATAGGTAACTTCAAAGTGCTTGTTGCTTGAAGAGCGTTGGTAATTACATAGATTGGGAAGATGTATGTTTGCTGCTGCTGAAGATGGGCCAGGCAAAATGCCCACAATAAATAATCTTGAGCAAAAACTTCATCTCCATTGCTGCTGCAAAGAAAGTGCTAAATCCGTGGGGTGACAGCGTGCAGATTCTTTTTGTGATGAATGATTCTCTGTTATCCAAGCATTGCTGTGATGTGAATTCCCTCGTGTGATGGACCCCAGCGAGCTGGTGGTGCTTCCTGGTCGGTTGGTAAGTGAGTGGCTCAGATGGGACGTGGAAATTGCCGAAACAAGTTGAGAAAGTTGGGTTGTTCTAATGCTAATTGCATTGCAACTAGCAGTAAATCTCCCTTTAATGTATTTGTGTGCAGTACTGAAGAGTGCTATTCATGATGCTGGCTATATAAGGCCAGTGAGTATATTTTAAAAGAGTGTTTTTGGTATTGGATGTAGTAAGTAGCAAATGCTAAGGATTTCCAAAGAGAGAACAGAACCTTTATGCAACTCAAAATGTTTGTTGTCTCAGAACGTAATTTTGTTGCTGTAATCTTGAAATGGAGGGATTCTAGCGTCCCATGCCCCTCCCCTGCTGCGCCTTCATTAATGCTTTCAATTTCCCACTCGGACATAAGTGAGTATCTTGGGTTGCAATTGCAAAGAGCAGCAGGAACACTTATTTTACAGGATAATTATTATGTACTTATGCATTTATTTCTTGGGTATTTGGTGTGATAAATGCAAGGTAGTGGGGTTTTTAATTCTCTGAATTGACCTGCGCTGTGTAAAACCTGTTATTTTTGCTGTGGATGGACAGCAGTTACTGCGGTTGCGCTCTGCCTGGCAGCAGAGTCGGATGGAGTGTCTGTAACACCTGGTGCTAAGGAAAATAACGCTATACATGGAAAGAGAAATGATAGGCTGAGGGTATTTTAAAACCATATGAAAAGCATTTATTCAGTGCAACTCAAACCCTATTGCAGATCTACTGAGGAACACCCAAAAGCCAGGCTGGCTCCATCCCAGCAGCGATTGCCAGAGCTGCTACTGCTGCTGACAAAGCCTTTTGGGAACAAGTATTAAACTCACCAGGCTCTCAAACTCTCGTGGGCACTTGGAAAAGGTAATAAAATAAATGTCATGAGCAGAAAGCGCCAGGGTTGAAGTCTAACCAAGCAGAGATGGCTGGAGGAGCTGGAATGGCAAGCAGGGATTTGCTAAGCACGGTCCCAGAGCCACCTTGACCTGCTCTGGCAGTGCCGGGGTATAATAGTGAATTTAATGTCCATGACATTAAATGCAGAAATCAAATATACCATTAAATGCAGATGCTGTGGGAGGGCACAGGATGGGACGAGTACCCCGATACCAGGACCAACTCCAAAGCTGGTGGTCACAATTCTTGCACAGGGACCTCAGGCATGCCTGCTGAAACTCCTTAGTTGAATATTTTAAATAATACTCCAAATACCCCCAAAACCTTACCAAGAGTGTTTATATTAACAGCAGAATTGTCTTAGCAGTGATATGGATAGCCAGAATTGTGATTTATCTCCTTATTCCTCTCTGCCTGGATTTAAGGCGGTTTTGCATTAACTGACTGGAAAATCAAGTGCAATACCTAGTTGGTTTTTAAAGTTTGTGTAGAAACTGGGAAGAAAGAGCTGGGTTCTGGCTACATTCAGTGTGTCATTTTTCCTACTTCTAACAGTAAAAACAAAATGGTAAAGTTAATGTCAGTGGTATAAAGCTGGGTCCCCTTTTTCCTGCAGAGGCAGGTGTGCTCTGAGCTCCTGCGATTATCTGGTATTGTCAACGGTGTCTAGAGAGAGATTTTCCAGGCAAAACCAATCTGTACTGCTTCGTGGTGTGCTTTAAACAGCTCCGCGGTGTTGTTCCTGTAGCAGCGATAGGAGATGCAGAGATGCTCCCTGCAGGTTGCGAGCACCAGCACAGCATGGCCAGGGTGTGGTGGTGCAGCCCAAAGGAGGTGTACGGGGAGCACCACTTCATATTTGGTGGGAAAAAATGGACTTTGATGATGCTTTTTTTGAGGGGGAAGCCTGCTGTGAAGGTGTGTAAAATTCTCAAGTTACAGAAGTTAGGTGTAATCACCACTGGAGGGAAGGCTGATTTCCCAGTTCCTCCCAATGACTCAGTACAGGGATTAATTTTCTAAAACAAAAAGCTGTGTAAAATTATCACAAATGATTAAATAAATAAATAAAAATAAATTAATAAATTATTTAAAAGTCTGATCAATTTAGTGTTTTCAAGGCTGGCCACCTTAGACCTATGAGTTACTGTGGTTGGGGGCTGCCCCCCAGCGCAGCATCCCTGGGTGTGGGGCAGAATAGTGCTGCTGAGGAGCAGCTGCGAGTTCTCCAGCAGCAGGCTTTGCTCTGTTGTGGCTGGTAAACCTTCAAACATAATTCCACTTTTGCCTGAGAAGTTTCCTTAGCTGTAACTAAAAAAGATTTTAAAATATTTCTTCCAGCTTGCATGCTAACCTGGACCTGGCGTCAATTCTGTGTCCTTAAGCAAAGCATTGCTGGCTTCAGGAGAAAACGAGTTTCCCTCTTGCAATTATCTGCTGTTGTTGCCTTAGACATGAGGTGCGACATAATCACACTTCTCTTCAAGGGTTTCCAGCTTTTTTCAAGTACTTGTATCATTTTGAGGTGCTTTGTCTTGCCCTGTCGCGCCCATGGAGTCATTTGCGTCACAGAAGTGGTTGATCTTATTTATAGCACCAATCTGGGTTTCCTGCTCAGTGATCTATAGATCTCCTCTAAATGAGAAAACCTCGCTAAGGCCATTTATTTCAGCTCTCCTGTGCTTTGTTAAAATGAAATCCAAGCATTCAGGCTGGACTGGAGGAAATAGCTGCAATTCAGAGGAAAGGGAAGTGCCGGCCTGAGATTTAATCCTCTCTCGACTGGTAGATGGCAACACTAAAAAAACAAAAAGAGAACTATATTAAAGTGCTTAATTCTTTATGCATACAAAAGCTGCTAGTATGTATGGTCCGTAGGGAATTGAAATGCTTTTAGTGAGTTATTAAAAATTTAATCTAAATTTTTTATTTAATGTAATTCCTATATTAAATTTATTAAAGAGGGACTTGGGGAAATATCAGAGTTCTGTACCTGAGTCGTGTGTGGCCATGCTCGTCTCCGTCTCCTTCGCCTGATAGGAGTTTGATGATAAACTGTTCTTAGTAGTTTAAAAAAAATAATCTGCTCATCATTTTTTCCCTATTGAGATCTCTATTTGTGCATTTGCATTAATGCATAATATCCAACAGCTTAGCACACATCCTGGCACAGCCTAGCCGGCCTTTTCTTTCGTCTTCTGCTTTCTCATCTATTATTTCTCAGGTTGGAAATTGTAAGGCCAGCTTCGAGCTGTGCCATGCAAAGATGAAAGAAGCTTTTTCTTAGGAGGAAGACTCCCAGCTTGTTCCTTCTGTAGGCTGACCTGGGAGCTGTTGGGAGCAGCAGGGAAACATCCTGTAGTCTCGAAAAAACATCTCCGGGAGTGTTGCCAGTTGTTTGATTCTGTGAAGGGCGAAGTAGGTGAAAATCAGGGCATGTTTCCATTCCTTAATAATATTTAAATTGCAGGGAAAAAAGGTTGCTTAGGAGCTTATCCAGTCCTCTCTGCACAAAGGCTGGATGAGCTGTACCTGTTTCCCAAGAAATTTCAGTCCAGGCTGTCCCTAAGACATGTGGATGAAGGTTTCCCAGTGTAACAGATAGTACAGTCTGTCCCTATATGCCATATTGCTGTATAAATGTATATATTTGGCTTGCTGTTCCTCATCCCAGCCCTTGGCATGGCTCAGTCCGACCCGAAGCAGAAAGCTTTGTTATCCCTCAGGAGCTGCACTGCCATCATGGGATGGCTCTGGACTCCCGTCCCTTCGTTTGCAGTCCCTCCTACCTCGTTATCTGCACACTTTCATACTCATGAAATGATTTGGACATAGAATTAGCTGAAGGTTAATATCATTGAAATTGCTGATGCTAATAATAGATGCTGAAGAGCTGCTGTAGTGTCCGAAAACTCTTCTGAGGGCTTCAGCGGCCGGGCAGGGCTGAGTCATTAGCCATGTGCTAATGAGGCTGGAGAATATAGAATGTAACACACTGCTTAAGTTATGCCTGTTAATTACTGTTAATTATTTTCATGTTTTGCACTGGACCAGACAAAACTGGAATCAAGGCTGGCGTAGTCTGAGATCTGGATCCGACCCTGCATATGTCCCTGCCTTGGTCCCCAAGGGACTGCATTTCATCCCAGAGGCAGAGCCAGCTCACTCAGCCTAATGACTGTAGCTTTATAAAAAGTTCTTTTGCTTGTTAAAGTAATGTGTTTGGAGGAAACTAGTAAACATGTAACATAGCACGTGTTTGGTGGAGAAATAACAGCTTCTGGTAAAATAAACTTTCCATGGCAAAGGCCACCAGAAATATCCCAGTGCCATGGAGTTCCCAGGTTGGCAGTAAGTGTTCCTGGGAGCAGTACCCACTGTGGTGATGCCAAGCGGACCTCTGCTCCGCAGAGCAGTGCCCTGAGAGCTGGGCTAAGTTTATTTTGTAACTTTAATCTGTAGTCGCTTTGCTGCAGCAGCTAGTGTTCTCATCACCGTCTCTTTTTTCATCCCATGGCTCAGATATTTGATATCCCCCATTCCGTTTCTCCCTTGAAAATCAAGCTGTGCCAGGAGCAGCTCAAGCAGTAGCTCTTTGGACCAAAAGATATTTTACATCCACTTAATAAAGAACGGTTCAAGAGGAGCACCGCCACCAGCCCGGAGGGAGGTGTCCAAGCTGCTTTCGGCAAAGATGCTCCTCGATGTGGAGGTGCTGGCGGAGGGATGACCACAGTTCCTTGGTTGACAAACCAGGGCTCCTGTCTGGCTCTTGCTCCACTTTCATGTTAAAATGCCATTTATTATCCTTCTGCTCCAGGCTTGCTACTCCTGGCAGAGGCGATGGGGGATAGAAGCTGTGTAGCAGAAAGCAAACACCTTCTCTGAGCATTTTCAATTACAACTTTTTTAAAAATTTATTTTTATTTCCCTAGCCTCTTTCACACTGATAATTTGGTAAAATCCTAAAATATCTAAACTGTAATTTCTCCGTAGAGGGAGTCGAAGGCCCAGAAACAGCTTCTGCTTCATGGCATATGGAGAGGTTGTGCTGATACCCAATTGCTGGGGAGTGTCTGAAGCTTTGCAAAAAAATATCACTTGGTGTGTTTGCAAAAGGTAGGGCTTAGTCCTAGAGCCACCATGGCTCGCCCCAGCGGTGTAGGGGTGTAATAGTGGATTTAATGTCCTTGACGTTAAGAGCAGAAGCCCAGTATACCGTTAAATGCAGGGACTGTGGTAGGAAATGGGATGGAGCGAGGACTCCAATTTCCCCGGCCAGCTGTGAGGGCTGAAATGGGGCCAATGCAGGGCCACTCTCTTTTCTGTGTTATATTTGACTTCTTATTTGTCTTCACGAGTGTTGAAGTACTTACTTCACTGCTGAATTACCATTATTCCATTTAAACTTGAACATGATACTGGGATAGCGCGGAGCCCAAGCGCATTGTGCATGTGTTAGTTCTGCTGGAGAAGGGGCTTGGTGAGATCCATGCTGTTTCACATGAAAGCGATGTTTAGAGAAGCTCAGAAGATGGCCTCAGCCATGAGAACAAATGGTGATTCTCCACGGTTTGGCCTCAGGAACAAGGAGCCACTGTGTGCTAACACAGCCCCGATGTGCAGGGGTGATGTTGCTGCTCACAAGTGTTCCTTGAGTCTGGGACCAGACTCTTCTCAGTTGTGCCTAGTGATAGGACAAGGGGAAACGGTCACAAACTAGAACATGTGAGGTTCAACTTAAACATAAGGGAAAACTTCTTTACTGTGAAGGTACCAGAGCATCGGACCAGGCTGCCCAGAGAGGCTGTGGAGTCTCTGTCTATGGAGACATTCAAAACCTGCCTGGATGTGTTCCTGTGTGATCTTCTCCCTACAACTACCTGAAAGGAGGGTGTAACGAGGTCAGTGTTGGTCTTTTCTCCCAAGTAACAAGCAATAGGATGAGAGGAAATGGCCTCAAGTTGCACCAGGGGAGGGTTAGATTAGAGATCAGGAAAAATTTCTTTACTGAAAGAGCAGTCAGGCATTGGAGCAGGCTGTCCAGGAAGTGGTGGAGTCACCATCCCTGGAGGTGTTAAAAACCATGTAGTTTTTGAACCATGCTGTGATTCTGTGGTTTGAGCAGTCCCAGGGATTTTGGCATTTGAGGTGCTGGGAAGCTGCAGGTGGTTGTTTTGCTGGGCTGAGCTGTCCAGCTGACCAAGCCTTGCCAAGTTTGTAGGACCTCAGCATCAAGTCCTGGGTCTGCTGGGCTGAGGGATGGGACGGTGTCACTTGTGTCCCCTTGGCAAGACGCTGGCCCTGCTCCGTTTGGTTCTTGTGCAGAGCATGGTAGAACTGGTGTGGTGCTGTAATTACAATTAACACCAAATCAGAAGATGGTGGGAATGGGACTGGTGAGGCTGGTGTGACCTGGAGCAGCCTGAGAGGACGTTCCCACCAGGGCAAGCTGTGGTTGATTATTGATCCCTCCATTGTCTTGTGCCTTCATCCCAAGTTAAAACACTCCATGTTGTACCTTACCCTTGCTACTCATCCCAGTTAATCCTCGAGCTGCTGCTGGACCCTCCGGCTGTCAGTGACTCCATCATCACTCAACTTAAAGGATTAATTTTAATTTTGACACAAAGATGGTGTAAGTAAAAACAAAAAAAATAAAGAAACCGCTCACGTGCCTGTCTGTCAATATTGGTCCAATTCCAGCAGACACCTGTGATCCTCATCCTGGTTAAAGAAGAAACACCACGCTGTGTTATGAGCAGAAGCTGGAGGCTGGCTCGGAGGAAAAGCGTGCCTGAGGCAGAACAGGAGAGGGGAAAAAATCTGATTTAAGAGACAAGAGTCGTTCTCTTGCTCTTATATGGTGCTGCTCCCTCGCTCCATGACTAATAAGGCTCAGCTGGGATCCACCCTTGCTTATCCTGTTATTTTTAGCTTTTTTCCAGCCTCACACTCACTGTGCCTGCCCTACCCAGGGGTATAACTTTGCCTTTTGTTTTAAATACTGGTTTTGTGACCTGGCAGGCTCCGGTGGAGGGCTGCCATGTCAGGTATGGCCAGGGATGGGGTTTCTCATCGCTGATGGTATTGGTTTTGGAGCTTGTAAGTGATATCCAGTGCACAATGTGCCGTGTCCATTAAGTGTAATCAGCTTTCTGACCTACAGGCTGCTGCAGCACGAGAGGATTATTATTAATATCATTATTTTCTTTCTTTCTCAAGTGACAGTGAGGTTGGGAGTTCAACTCAGAAAATCATCTTTACATCCATTTTCTTAAAAGGCTGAAAATGTAAAACAAACCTAAAAAAGAGCCAGGTTGTGCTTGCATGGATCTGGGTTTGCTCCTGCACAGTAATTGCATCCTTCTAAAAAACCCCAGTCTCAACAATATAGGAGTTTGAACCTCTCTGAAGGCTTATTGATTTTTGGAGAGTTGTGTGCATAGTATGAGTAAACCCTCCCTCAAAAAGGTGTGGATTTCTGCCAGGCTGTGTCAGTGAGCTTGCAGAGATGGACATCAGACTTCAGAGCTGTGTGAAAATCCCCTTTCTGTCTATTTTTATCCCGACCACGACTCTCTGTAAACTCATGCTGTTATTGAGGAAGCATTTAAAGGGTACTGCTGTTACCTTTATAATAGTATTCATAAAATAGTATGTTTGTATCTATAGGATTTGGCTTTGTTGTTGTTTTTTTTTAAAAAAAACACCTTAATTTCAGGGTGAGTTTGTAGTGCAGCTTGTTTACTTCATCAGCCCTCAAGTCCCTGTTCTGTGCTTTTACCATCCGGTTTGCAATTAAAATGAGTTGCGATATAAAGCCAGCCCGTACATAAGCCCTCTCGGCCATTCTCTCCCAGAAAGCACAAGGGGAATGGGAAGGGATAGACGGGCTCGAGGCAACCGGTGCCAGGATAATCCTGTCCCCATCCACAGATGTTGCCCTCTGACTCCCATGAGGGCAGTTGTTTAATTATAATTCATAACTCAGTGCCTAATTTTTGTTATCGGATGAACATAAGTGCAGCCTGTTGGTATGTGCTGTGCTAAAGGCAGATTAATCACCCACATTTAAATGCAGGTTATACTGCTGGCTGCCTGTGTGGCCAGACTGAAGTTTCAGAGATTTTTCCACAATTAAAAGGGCTTAATATTTCATCCAGAAATTGCTTTTGGCCCCAGACCAGTAGCTTAATGGTTGCTAAGTGTTGAGCGGGGGATGTGAGATTCTGTATGTGCTCCCAACTCATCAACAATTCCACAT
>NW_010172660.1:0-5765 GCF_000695765.1 Mesitornis unicolor | reverse complement strand
TCCTGCTGTCCCCAGCCTGAGGAAGCTGAAGGCCACCCTGTCCTTCATCCTCTTGGGGAAAATCTCTGTCTTCCCCTTCTTCTCATGCCATTTATTTTCCTCTTCTCTTATCATCTTCAGAAAAACACATTAATTCCTCTCCCTACCTGCTGTTAAAATGTGAGGTGTGTAATAGGGGTCCACTGCAACTTTTTTTTTCCCCCAATATATACCATATTTATACTTGAAAAATCAAAATTAAAAAGAAAATAAATGGGGGAGGAGGGGCAGGAAAGCTTTCCTGCAGGCTGCACGCAGCAAGCCTGGATGTGCTGCACAGCGAGGGGAATTTGAAAATGCATAACTGGGTTATTCTCTCCTTTAAAAGACTTCCACCAAATTCATTATCAAAGCGATCTGACGAAGATGTTGCTCAGAGCTCGCACGTCAGAAGAAGGAGCTTTAATGATTTTGAGTTATTCTCTATCAATATTTATACGCCTGCAGATTTGGGCCTCTTTTACGTAAGATTTCCAGTGTTTTTGGGAGCGGCTGGGTGCAGCAGCCTCTCACCTTGGCACAGCTCAGAGCAGAAAATGGGCTTTGGAGCCAAAGTCAGGGGTGCAGGTTGGTTCCCCATTATTTCAGACAGCGGCGTGGCCGTGCCAGGCACGGACTCCCCAGCTGCTGGTGCCTGGCTGCTCCTGGCAAAGGCAGGAGGATGAGGTCGGGCACAGCTGGGGCGGGCAGCACTGGCAGGGCCACGTCTTGGTCCGTCAGCCGGCTGGGGATGTGGGTGAGGTCAGCAGCCGCGGCGCAAGGGCTGCTTTTGGTTCGGGTGAGGCGACGTAAAAATAATAGGCTAGGACTGAGGGATGTGTGGTTTATGCCAGGTAACCCAGCCCCTCCTCTTTTACTGGATATTCTATTTCCTGCATGGCGCTATCTGCGCCAAAAATGCTGAAAATTGTTTGTAGGTGATGGGATTTGCTACAAATCTGCTCCCAAATGGGATAGAAATAGTGCTGCAGAGGGAGGTGGATTGTAACATTTTTATTTATTGATGTCAACACAAAATCTTACAGGTTTACCTTGTCCTGCAGAAAAGCTCATGTTCTCTATAGCATTTTGCATACCATGAATATTGCAATTCAAAAGAACAGTTTATTCTTAAGAGTATAAATACATAAAATTGCAAGGATGCAGCCGTAGCTTTTCTGTTGCTGTCTCCCCACGCTCCTTAGGAGCTGTCAGAGGAAATGGTTCTCTGTTTATTAGCAGTAAATACTGGGTGGGCTATTACACCTGCTCGTCATCAGACCACTGGTAAAGTCTCTATTAAGCATGTAGGATCCAGCTTATAAATTGTACAATTGAAAATTAAGCCTGTGCAACTGTATCCGTGAACTTTTCTAGATGGGTTTCATGGAAAAGTCTGGTTACTTACTTTGTCACTTTTGTATCACCAGAAAGTTATAAATACATCGGTGACACAAATTATTCACTCCAGTTCCCTGCAAAGTGTTTGACATCCTATGCATCAGAGGTATCAGAACGGGAAATTGCTGTAACCTTCTGTTCCCTGTTTTGAGGGAAGAGAAGATCACGGTTTGATTATGAAATGGCAAGGACGCCGTCTGCGGGACGTGCAGAAAATTGACGTTTGTGGATGAATCTCGTACCGCTAACAATGGAGCATGAGGGTGTTAAAAGTGCAAGGTGTGCACTTCTGCATCAAAATAAAAATGCAGCACGTACCCTTCCTGGTGTTCCTTAATTCCTGACCACATATGAATCTAGAACTAAGAGTAACTCACTACAGAGGGGTGGGTTTCCCCTGCATTTCCCTGGTAATGTAACGTTTGGTTCTCAGAGGAACAGCAGAGTTTTATGCAAACATTTCAGCGCACAAGTTTTTTTAATGCTAAAAATTGTCAGGAGGTGTTTGTAAAGCTGCTGCTAGTGAAGGACTCCACAAACCTCCACAGAAGTAAAAGGGGCATAGGAGAGGGAAGGGAAGGTTTGGATTCCTAAACCATCCGAGGTTTCTCCCCTTACAGAGAAGAGTAGCGCATCCAAAACGATGGAAAACACCTCAGCATCATCTTACTTAAATTAAAAAAGTAATAGTCTAAAGCATTTTATCTGAATGTAATCCAAACAAATACTCCCCTTTCCAAGCAGATGTCTAGTATTAACTGATTAAAAAATAATCTTTTTTTTTCTTTTTCTTGCTAGATTTAAACCCTGGAAAAGCTTTAGCTTGGCTTAAAGAGGAGCTAAATCCATCACTCCCAGCAAATCATCAGCAAATAAAGCTGAAATCCCGTGATGCTGTGTGTAATTCCTGGCTCCCTGCAAGCTTGCTGTGCTTGGGCAAGCTTCCGGCTCGGGGAGGGGGCAGGAGCATCCCGGCAAGGCTGATGGGGCTCACTTGGGTGGGCTCCCCACCTCTCCGTCCTCTGTGCCCATGTGATGCCGTGTCCATCTCCTACCTCATTTTTACCTGGTGCATGATGCAGCTATATATTTATTTTGAGATTTGAAGAAAAACATCTTGTTTATTTAGACTAGGTTTTTTGTATCAACCAAATGGGTCGGCCAATACCAACCTGAAAAACAAACATTCCCAGCGCTCCACCTGATGTGACCCCTCAAGGAATGACTGCAGGCAGGAAAAAAATTTCTGTTTTTTTTGCTCAGAGATAAGGAAACCCATCCTTGGGCTGCCTCGTTGGAGGGACGAATGGTGCTCCTACCCTGCCATAGTTTTTGGGCTGGAGGGCTATGTGAGTTCTTGCAGCTGGTGGAGTCCAGGCACACAGCATGGGACGCACCTAAAAATAACTGTGTGGAACAGTGCGAAATGACAAAGGCATAAGGAAAAGGGATGTCTGTGGCTTTCTTGTGAGTAATAATGTCCAGGCTCCTTCCCTTCCCTCCCACCGTGACGACAACGTGTCCCACTCAGCTGCCCTCCACTCCCAGGCAGTATGAATGGGAGGGTTTGGCTTTATTGCACAGCTTTACCATTATTTTTTTATTATTATTTTTTAAGGAGTGTTTTCCCTGTGTAGGAATGATGATGGGAGAGTTGATAACCCCCATTCATTACCCCCTCTTCTCTGTTAATGATTTCCTTGGGCCTGGGGCAGCAGCGCAGCAGCTGAGGGAATCCAAGGGCTGCGATGGGGGCAGGCAGGGCCAGCCAGGAGGACCCACCCTGCCTGCCTTTGCTACCTTCTGATGCGAATGCAACTAGTGGAGCCATATTGGAAATTATATATATTTTCCCCCAGAACTGGGAATACAAGATGTTTCTTGCTTCTGTAGATAGGTAATTAATGAAAGCCTGTTGTTTCACTGCAAGAATTTGAGTGTGTCTGGTAAAGCTGCATCTTAGACTCACAGGATGGTTTGGGTTGGAAGAGACCTTAAAGATCATCTGGCCCAACCCCCTGCCAGGGGCAGGGACACCTCCCAGCAGACCAGGCTGCTCAAAGCCCTGTCCAACCTGGCTTTGAACACTTCCAGGGAGGGGGCATCCACAGCTTCCCTGGGCAACTTGTGCTTGTGCTGTCTGTGCCACAGGATTGCATTTCTCATGTCCTCACCCCCATAGCCCTGCCAGCATCCAGGCCATCAGGACTGGTTTGTTTCTGGTGGCCCTCCTCAACTGCAGCACAAGACCAAGTGTGGGGGCTACTCCGCCAAGATTACCCTGCCCCTGAGCACCATCTTCCCAGACCCTCTGGAGGAGACCTGGACTGGAGGTTTTGAAGGGAAATGTTTCATGCAGGTGTCCCCAGCTTGGTGTGAGACCCGCAGAGATGTTCTCCAGGGCTTTCTGAACCACACATTTCAAGTTCAGAGCTGGTTTTGCGGGAAAGCTTCAGGAAAACTTGTCTAAATCATCTCATCATAAGAGGCCCTAAGTTAGAAAGTGCCTCGATAAGAAGGGCAAAAGCAGGCAGTGCATGTACCCCACAATTTCCCTTCCTGGCCGAGAGGGCCTTTGGCGGGTCCTAAGTGTTTCCAGAGCTTCCCACTGGGTTGTTCTTCCATGGAGAGCAATGGTGCTTCTTCACTGCCTTCATCCCAGAGCATCGCTTCCCATTGACCCACCTGGAGGACTGCCAGGAGCCTTTCACTCAATTTAATCGCTCATGGCTTTAATTATTACCTGCCTGCCTGCCTTGTTTCTGAGTGGGTAATCACAAATGGCTGCAGAACGGAGGAGCAAATCTGGAGGTTGGGGACAATGCCCAGCCCTTTCCAGAGACTCCCTGCTCTGGAGGGATGAGTCTTGCTGCTTTTCAGCAGCAGGTGACACACTAAGCTGACTGTAGCTCTGTTTCGGGTCATTTTGCAAAAGAAATAAGCAGTTAAATAGGCTGGGGGGGTTTCGCCCTGTGCCGCACCAGACCGAGGTGCAGGGAGGTTGGCGCAGTCCCTGTTGCGGCTCTGAGTCACCGCCGTTATAGATAGACCCGCGTGTGGGAAGTGGGGGGTAATTTCAGGAGTTTTCCTTGTGATGCACATAATAAACGGCATTAGGATTATGTAATGCATGGAGCAAGCCCAAGATTTATGCAGTATATTAAAAAGTGGGGATTTTTTTTTATTTTTGATGCTTGGAAATAGCTGCCTAGATGAATGGGATTCTTTGCAGGTCCAGTGAAAAACCAGGCACAACTTCATCCTCTCTTAAAAAATCACACAGAACATATATATTTTTTTCTTTTTAAATGAAAGCTAGATTTTTTTAAAGCCCTTCTTTAGAGCTTTAAAAGGGGAGAGAGTGTTGGGGAGGATGGTGGGAGCTGAGGCAGGTCTAGGGGTTTCTCCCCATTGCTGCTGTGCTGCTGTGTGGTCTCAGAGCACTCACCAGTTTGTGTGGGCAAGGAGCTGGGAAGGCTGGGCCAGGGCAATGATCCTATAAAGGCCGTTTGTTTTTTTATTTTCTTGAGGCACATCTGGTGCAGGGAATCAAATCTGAGATGTGCTGTGAGCAAGTGTTTCTGGGTTTCAGAGTCATGTGCATTTCTGGCTGCGACCAGGAGCAAAATAAAGCCCTATTTGATGAATGAAAACAAGGCGAGGCATACAGTTTCTTTTAATTGTGAGCAAAAGTCGCTTTTGCCAGTCCTATGTGTGGTGCGAGCTCAGTCCGCGGCATCACCATTGCTCTCCATGTGTTTTGGTGCTCCTCAGATGGGCTGTCCCCGGCCTAAAATAGGGCTTGAATATGAGACTTGTTGTGTCCTCATATCAAGCTACAGCCGGGGCTGGCCTGACACCAAACTTTTGCAAATGAGGTTATTGGGGTATGTGTTACCCTGGGAAAATGAGTGGTGAAATCAAACTGAGCTGAGAGCCCAGCACTCAGCAGGTTGCAAATGCCGAGAATTACAAGCTCTCCGCTTGTCCCATTGTTCTTTCCAGTTTCTCTTATTAAAGACTTTTAAAATAGAAAAAAAAATAGAAAAAAGAAATTACAAACAAAATTAGGGTTTGCTTCCCTCCTTGTGTCAGGAAACCCCTGCAGAACCAGCACTGGGTATTTCCTTCATCTTCCCAAGCCTTTTCTTTGGGGAAATGTGGTTAGGCATTGCCTCCATCCAGCCCCTGCACCCTAAAACCAAGGCGCACTCCAGGCTGGAGCTCGGCCCAAGCAGGTGCTGTGGCAGAGGGCCCCGCATGTGCCCTCGCTGCAGGCTGAGATGTAATGTAGGAAATGTAGGGCAGAGCCTTTTTCCAGAAAAGATCCCTATATTATAGTATTT
>NW_010172659.1:0-43256 GCF_000695765.1 Mesitornis unicolor | reverse complement strand
AAGTCCTAATATTCTGTGATTCTGTGATATCCAGGAATAATCATTCACCGAAGAAGGGCGAGGGCATTCAATCTGAGGAAGTTTCCTTGGGTGGAAAGGGCTTCCAATCACAGATTTGCTGCTTCCAGGAGAACAGCTCATGGAGTCTCTGGTGGGGATCCCACTTTGTTGCCTGGTTGGCTCTGAACGGTGATCATCTATTGACCATAGTCCAGGAACCCCTCTGAGCCAAGGCGCCCTACTGGCTGAGGTGTCTCTCTGTTTGGGTTTCCCAAAAGAATGTTGATTTCTTTTGAAAAAGCCATCTTTTTCATAGGTGTTAGAGACTTGACTACCATTCCTAGGCAGTTTAGAAAGCACAACCCACAAACCCCTTGTTTTGCTCAAGGTGACCTGACAACATTTGGCAAGCGAAAGTGGAATATTGCTGTTTAGCTCTTACTAAGCACCGGTGAATTTCTTTTATCGATTCTGTGTCATACACCCTGCTTTCTATAAGGTTCACTTTGACATCTTACAAACTAGACATCACGATGCTTTATTGCTGTATCCAACAAATCCGTCTCCCTCTGAGAAGAATTATTTTTTGAACTATGTTTGTAACCACCATATTACTCCTTATTAACAGGAGTAAATTAAATCGGTATATCACCTGCCCTGTGTCAAAACCTGATGAAATTATAGTGATGGTCAAGTTCTAAGATCCTTTCATGGGACTGTAGACTTGGGACTTCTTGGAGGCAAGGACAGCAGCCCTGTGAGGTTTCTTCTATCTCGCCTCTCATTTTGTAGTTCTCCTTCCTGACTTTGGAGTTTTCAGTGGTTTCTCCCTTTTTTAACATGGAAAATAAGGGACTGAATACACTTGCAATTGCTGATTTCCCTTTCTGGACTGGCTTTGGGGTAAATATTACCCTTTTCTTAGAAATGAGAAAGTTCTGAAGGTTACAAGACTATTCTAATGCTTAAAAATGAAACCCAAAGTATAGAACAACCCAATTTAATCTGTATTTCTGAAGTCTGAGAGGTTTTCTGCAGCAATATGTCACATGGAATGAATTAAAATTGCATTTCTCCCTCTGAGGAAAAAATAATAGTCAAGTCAACTTAAGAATTCTTAAGAGCCCTCACAGAATATGCTAACATTAGTTTAAAAGAGCTGCAATGTACTACTGTGTCAGCATCAAACATAGTAGAAGGCTAAAGAATCTAATGTCCAAATAAACACTTCAAACCAATGTACTGATGGGATAGAAACAAAGCTGATTAAATACGACACATAACAGTATGGAGGTGGAAATTAAGCTAAGCAGATAAAACACAAAATGTGTTATTGAAAGATAACAAGGCACTAAATAACAAAGAGGAAAAGCTTGAAAATAAATCCAGGTTCTGTAATGTGTTTGTCCTGGGGATGACAGTAAGAAGAACAATAACATAAGCTTTCAGAGCAAGTCTCAAAGGACTTTAGCATATAAACACAAGGGAGGTCTGCTATATAGAAACCCACTCCATCAGAAACAAGTAAAAACATCTCAAGTGTGAAAAGGGGAAGAGTTCCAAGTTTGTGCTTAAATGTATTGTGAGACAGATGGGGTTATCCTAACAATCAAGGAAAGGGTTTCTCTCTTAAGGGCAAACCTTGCTCTTCTTCCTAAAATTATGTCCAAAGGCAAAGACTGTGCATTCTGAGGCTCTGGAGGGATACTGTTGATAAAACAGGAGACTTGTCACCTTTCTGCCTACTTGAGTCACATAGGCAGAATTTTATTATTCTAGTAGATAAGTACTAGAAAACCCCAAGCATACAGTATATAATGAATGAACTGTGACTCAATTAATATTATGTTATTAATAAGAAACTGCAAAATTGGGACAAGGATCTGTCATGTAGTAGCTACACATCTTGGGACTGTCCATTAACACTTGCAGGTATTGTTATGTTCATTATATAGATCAGGTCTAGCTGTGAGACTTAGATGAGACTTGGTTCAAATCCATGTTTTCCCCTTAGTTTCTGACTGTTTGGGGTTGTTAGTCCAACTCATGATTATACAGAAATAAATAAATGAAATTGAAATAAAAAGTCTTAAAACACAGCGATTTAAAAAAAATAAGTAGTTACATATCATTGATTATTTAGATTAAATAGTTCATTTATGTCCAGCAATAGTAAAAGATAAATTACATTATATGGATTATTCACAGAAAAATATATAGAAATGTTAGTTCTTGAAGAGCTAACAGACTTAAATCAATAAAGAGTTCTGTGGTAACTGACAAATAATAATTCTGTAAATTAAGGTCAGTTTTCTCTAACATCTTCTCTAAGATCAGTAGCTTTAGCTTCATCCCTTCGTGGACAGTCTTCCCTCTTAGCATTATAAATATTTTAATTGTATTTTGTTTTTCATAAAATCTTTTCCGATTAAAGTGAGGTTATATAACATAGTACTCAAAAACCCCCTAAACTCATCAGCCTACTAAAAAAAAGAGGTTAGAAAAGTTATATGAACTAGAATGGTATAAAATGAAATTATATCTCTTTTCTGATGTTTTATTACTAATATATTTAGCATAGAAAACACTACACACTTTTATAGTCTTACTCTATCAGTGGAACATCACTAATTTCCATATATGTAACAAATTTGACTGTAGGTTAAGTTTGTGCAGAATTGATTGCATGCTTTGAAAGCTGTTGACAGAGTAAAACAATGAATTTAGTTCCCTGATATGCAGGTGGTTTTATTTATTTGTTTGTTTGTTTTGCAAGCATTTGTAAGGCTACTGGGAATTAATGAAAAATATAGTGAATCAAAACATTTCATAAAATTTAGCATGAAAAGACAGCCCACAGGTGCATTATTTGGCTTTTGTTTTTCATCATTCTCCTATTTAAAAATGCCCAGTTAAAGATGCCCACACCATCTGACTTAGGTGAACAACCAAACACCAGAAATTGCAAAAAAAATAAAATAGATCAATCAGAATAAATAATTTACTAATGAAACAGAGTTTGAAAGTTACTGATGCAACACTTCAGCTAACACTACCAAACTATATATGCGAAAAAAAAAAGCAAGGATCTGTTTGTAAATACTTCGTTACATAAAAAATCAATCAAAACAACAAATATTACTTGTAATGAATTTTTCTGTCATCTATAAAGATAATAATAGACAGTCTAGGATGAAGAATAATGGTTAAAAACCCATAATATTTAAAAGTGAGAAGCTGTGGAAAAGTCAGTGTTCAGAGAGGGAAGTAATTGGAGGGGAAGAATACCAGAAATGGTGTTTATGGTTAATCTTAAATTCTATTTTGCAGCAGTTTCTAAGGTGCAGATTTTCTAATCTTTTCTACAAAAGCAAATTATTTTTAAAAAATGTCTCTAAAAATGTCTTGACAGTTTGTAATGTGTATACATGTAACCTAGTGATAAGAGGTGTGCATGGGTTAACTTAAGTCTCTCTTTTCTTCTGTTTGATTCACTGTAGCTTTGCTACAGAGAGTTTTGACATGAACAAAAAAAAATTCAACAAAGTCCCCCGGTGATTTAAGAAAAAGGCCAAGAGTTTTAGTCTTGCCATTTGCCTTCCATTCCTTCTTGGATCCTTGCAAAATCACCTCAGGAATAAAACCGGTGAAATCAGTATATTTTTGTGAAATGTTTTAATTCCTGTGTGAAAACATGCATGACTCCTGCAAACAAAGTTGTGGTTAATCAGGAAGTTTTGCCATTCTGAAAGCTGCTGATTGTTGGATGGGCCGACTTTTTCTATAAGCTCTCAGGAGAGGCCCAGTAAAGTGTTTTAGTCATGAGTGCTGCATGGGAATCATGATAATGATGAGAATGAAAAGTTTGGAATGAATGGTGTTATTCATCAACCCTTGTGATTCAGGGCCTCACCATAAATTTTCTTGTTTTCTGGGGACTCTGGGACCAGCCCAGCTTCAGAACAAAGGACAGATGACAACTGCTAATGGGGCTGAGTTCTAATGATGCTTTATAATGCCATCTCTTTTTTAAAAGATTAATCGCTAAATTGAGTGCTTGCCACTTCGGGATTTATAACTTTGACATTCCTTCTTCCCCAGCTGTTTATTTTTATTGCTAATATTTTGATGCTCTGCATAATGAAACTGTGTTAGAGCATTCTTTAATCTTTGACTCTGTCTATAATCTCAGGCATTATGCATGCGCTTGTATAACAGGCTGTTAGAAAGGATACGTTCTGCCTTAATGTAATAATCAACACAGCATCCTATATAAATTAGCACCCTAGGAGGAACAGTCTTGCTTTTTCATGAATATGCATCACTTGTGCTGCAGCAAGAATTTTGGGTATCATTTATATCTATCATTTCCTTAAACATTTTAAAAATAAGTGCATGCTTATGCATTGAGTGCATAGTTTGTGAACTATTTGCTCCCATCAGTTCACATTGCTTGTGACCTCCAGTCATTGTATATCACATAGTCTATTTGTGTCTTTCTTTACCAGGCATAAATTCTGAAAACACTATCTACATGTTTATATTTAAGGGCTTTCACTGTCCTGTTAGAGGAAACTGCTAGTCACACGAATAGTTAAGCATATGTTTTCAGGCTCTCAGCATTACTGTTTAAAGTTTGTAGGGCAATTCTCCAAGGCCTTGTTGCACTTGAAGTCCTATTATATTACGAAAGAAAGAAAAACCAACATAACAGGTTAGGTCAAATTCTTTTAATAGTTGTAACCCTTGGTTATGTTGTGCACTGAAGATTCAAATATTGGCAACACAATTGCAAAAAAAAGTTTACTAAGTTAAAGTTATTCTCATGACTGATGTTAATTGCCCCTGACAAGATTCCAATCCCAGCATCTTCAGAAGATTATAGAAGAAAAATTATACAGACAGTGGTATTTGAAGGAATGCTGTTATTATCACAGTCATTATCATCTTCACCACTATTACTACTATTACTGTTATTGTTGTTACTCTTACAAGTAGCATTGCTTAACCTCATTAAGTGAATATTGGATGTTGTAAAGCAAAGAGAGCTTTAGGAAAGTATTTATTTTCTATACACTGAAGTTTTTATATTTGATAAAATTATATTACTTGAATTTTATAACTTGAATAACACAATGTAAGGATCTTGCACTGGTTAACAAAAATAATTGTAAGAATTGGTGTGGAATTTCCCAGGAGGTGATGTGCCTACTCAAGGTGTGATTTAGTATACTGAATCTGACAAAAACACACAGCATTCAAGGTTACACTAAAGATTTCTGGGGCACATGCTGACATCCTTTTTAGCTGCCAGCTCTCGTTCTTACAAATGAGAACCTTGAGATCATAAAATGCAGAATTGTCTGTTATTTCAGTTGCAATGACATCTGTAAGGTGCTGCTTCTCACACTGAGGATTTGTTAACTGAGATGTTCAGTAAAGATAACTATCATATTGTCATTTAAATTATTTAACCTCTCTTCAGACTAACTGGACTTTCTTTTTTCCTAATATACTTCAATAAAAATTTAAAATACATCAAGGAACCACTTTATTGTCATGCAATATCTTAGAGATAATAGTACTTAATTCTTATTTCTCTAGACTATAATGAAGACAAAATAAGAATGAGTACATTCACAAAGTGATGATGGCAGTCAAATTGGCTTACAAAGGTTCTTTTTGACCATTATACCACCAGTCATTGATGCAGTGCTGATTTTGAAGCCAGCTGAGGTAAGTTACAAACCAAATGGATTACTCTGAAAAAAAAACCAGCTGAGTTTAACTGTAGTATTGCTGATTTTTGTAAATACGTATGTGTGGATATCTGCAGATATGCTGAAAGTCAGAGCATGTTTCTGAGGAATAACAGTTCTAGGGAAAACCTTCTGTTCTCTTTCTTCAGGATCATTCAAGGTCAGTGCTTGGGGCTTTCTAATTATAAATTTGTGAGAAACTTGTCAACATCAGTGTCAAAATGGTGAGAAAATAGCAATAAAGAAACAGTATTCAATTTTCCCCTTTGAGTCCTCAAACATATTCTAAAGCGAAAAAGGTTGTATTGCAATATTATATAATATAATTGTACCTCTTTCCTTACCAACTTTAACAGCTGCAAAGGAATTAACTTGTCTTGAATAAGGAAATCAACCATTTAATAAATGTTCTAGTTTTGACATAAAAGAGAAGAGAATGCTAATTGGCATAATGAATAGTAATCATAACCCCTTGACTTATGCCAGGATTAATTGTGAGGTCTCATGCTGAAGCTGTTTAAAGAAAGCAAGTTTGTGTACCCAGCCCTCATGTTACCAGCTCAGATCTTCACTGAATGCATACTTTCAGAAAACAGAAGAACTGGAAATCTTAATTCTATTGTGAAATTTATGGTGAACAGACACATTAATGGAGCATTAACATTCCCTGGTCTTTTTTTTATCAAATAGCATGTAAAATTCAGAGCATTTTAAGCACACAGGAACATTTTCTGTTGATTCAGTTGACAGAATTTTTTTTAGTGCAAAATGCTTCTTTTGTCTAAAAGCAAATCTTACAAGAAATCTGCTGCCACACATTTCTTGTTTTTAAGAAAATATGAGTAGAAGAGGCATAATGTGGTAGAAAAGGGACAAGGAACTATGGATAATAGAATGTATTATTCATATTTCAAAATAAAAATGTGTAACTGTGGTGTGTTAGTCACATCGCACCTTGTTCCTTATGCAAAAGTACAGTAAAATTATCTGTACAAAGTAGTTAAATTTAGTCTGTGCTGTGATATTCTTACTCATCTTCTCAATTATTTTCATTGCTGTTAGAAAAAAAATTGATCTTGTTCATCTCCTTTTGTGATTTTTAATCACCTTGTGCATAGAAAATTTAGATGCTCTGCCACTAATTCTTTGCTCACTCAAAATTTTTTTTCAGAGTAGGAGATACAATGGAACTTATCTAATGTAATATCCTATTTTTTCCCCTAAATTTTAGGGGTCTAGAGAGGCAGTCACCCTAGATTAAGCATCAAGTTTCTTTATCTAGTTAGCAAACAGAGGTAAGTGATTTTTCAAATCCTCCAGAGATCTATTTCTATGGAAAATAATAGCTACTCCTATTAAGGGATACTAAGAATGGTGTCTCAGTTTGGCATTTCAAGCAGTCAGATTGCTAGTCAAGAGACTAGCATTCCTCATAGCTGCATTCTGCTAAAATGATCAATGCTATACTTGGAGTTGGAATAAAAGCTCCATACAGGGTTCTAAAGAAGTATAAAATTATTTCATGCCATGCAAAGAGCCATCAATTTGCAGATAAATAAACAAAGACTATAGAAAACAAAGTTAGCAAGCACACAAAAAATAAACCATAATGTTTATCAAAGTTACTATTGTCTTCGTTGTCAAAAGCATCCTTTCTATTCATGTTAGATTGACCACTTTGTTTTGTTCCTAATCAGATTGTGAAATAATTGGTATCAACCCATAACCTGTGCATTGGTTAACAATTAACCATCTATTTGTATCCACACTTTCAACCTAAACTGTTTAATTATTTTGTATGCAAGGAGATGAGATCATCCACTCACAGAACAGCCTAGATGGCAGCTTTCTTGAATGCTTAGAGCAGTTTTAAATAGATAAAAAATTAACAGGTCTATTTTGACCAGTTCACTAGGAAGAACCACACGCAAGATGTACTCACTGATGAAGAAATTATTGGAGAAAGAGTGGAATGTGTTGATCTGGAGTGTTACCTGTAAAGACACAAGGTTTCTCAAGGAATTCATGTTGCAGTGAAAGTTCCATTTGTTTAAATACCTACCACTCTATTTAAAGGAGTGTCTTTCATGTTTACTGATTTCATGGTAGTATCTTTTAAGTTCATATAAAAGCTTGTATACATGAATGTTGTTAGAAATGCCAGTACAAAAGGTAATATGTTGTCATTCACATGAGGAACAATAAATCATTTCCATGTATATCTGGTTAAGTGGACTTTGTTTCTTATAGCTGAATTTTTGCCTGAACTTTTCATTGCTTCACAAGAGACTGAAAAGTCCAAAATCACATTGAAGAGAAATATACCATACAGATTTATTATGGCCACACAATATTTTTTTTTATTGCATTATGAATTGATTCCTACCAGAAGTGTGAGTATGGGACTTTTTCTAAACTGCTCAGTGGTATCAGATGATTTATCCACATCAGGCAAAATAAGTGACTTTGCTTTAAAATTTTCTGTTTTGTTCCCAAATACACACAGACTGTCTAGTGCTGCTTATTTCTTTTTATGTGACTTCTAAGATGAATTCTGAAAAGTTTAATTACTATACTGTCCAAGCTTGGTTATGATTTTGATTAATGTCCTGTACTGGTAAATATCTGGGTGTTGTGCTAACAAACATATATGATGGGATTGTCTGGTGACTCCATTCAATGGCTCTTGCCTTCCCATATTCCTTCAATAATTATTCCTTCAATCACATCATTGCTTATTGCTAAAGATGAAAACAGCCTGAAAAGACCAACCTCAGATCTCTTTATTCCTATTAAGTGTTCTAATCAATAAACTTGAAAACATGGTCTTCTTGTTTCTTTGATCTACTATTATTTCTGTTTCAATCAGAAGGAAATGGCTTCAGTAGAAGTAGTGTGGTGAAACCTGTCTCCTCTTTTGCCCTTAGGCTATAAACTATGATTTGAGGCACTTTTGGAAGGGTTGAGATAGGGATTTGAAAGTCCCAGGCAGACTTGGAAATAAAACTTCAGTCTGCCAGGTCCAACCACCAGATTGTATGAACTTGTGCAGTAGGTCCTATTTGAGTCTCTAAATCCACAGGGCTTTAGGTAAATCTTGTTTTGGTAGGCAGAGTTCAGAGTGTTGCCACTCATGAGAGTCCCTTTGAAAATGCGATTGCAGATCCAAAATGATCCCAAGTGTGAGAGATCAGCTGAGCAGCCAGCCCACACAGGATTGGAAGGCTTCTGGGCATTTGCAGAAACAGAATGTAAGTACTGAAGGAACTTGAAAGAAATTTTATTAAGCTTTTGGATTGTGCATGATCTTGCTAAAATCTATGATGCAGACAACACAAGTGATTTGCTCATGACATAAGTATTACTGTATGAAGCTGTTGTGGCAGGAAAACCATTTAACCATCCCACCTCTAGGATGCGATGACATCTGTTGTCAATCTCCAGAGCATTGATTTCCAGGCAAGTTTGACAGGCAATAAATAAATAAATAAATAAATAAATTTATACTGAAAGAATGCAAAAGCCATCATTTATATCTCTGAATTCGGTTATACAAACAAACAAACAAATAAAAATCTGTAAAAGTGTAAAGAATAACAACTCACATTTTAAGTTGTGAGTGACAGAAGACTGCAAGAACCTCCTGCTACTCAGTGATTTTGCCATTAAGACCAGTTCAGTTATTAGATTGGAGATGGAAAATGCAGCAGAGGAGGAGAGCCAATGCGTAAATACTGTACGGGCCAACAAAGAGGTTTAGTAACCAATGTGGCTCTGTCAGTTCCCTGTTCACTGTTTGGTAGGAGCGTGAGCCTCTCCTAGCAGGGCATCACCATCTTTTTCATTCCCTCATACTACACTACCTGCTTGATGTATGGGAGCATGGAAGTATGTTTGAAAAAGTGGCACTGTGTGTTCAATGGTACTGGAAGATCCATGGTAGCATTTTAACACATGCACTTTCATTTATGTTCAACTTTATATCTACAAAGCCTTTGCAGTCTTTTGCATCGAAAAAGATAGTTTGTTGGGATTTTTAAATTTCTTTCATTTTTATTAAAATTCAGATGAAAAAAGAAAACATTTCTAGCCCTTTAAGAAATCACATTGTCATGTGTTTAAAGGTCTGCTTTTTTGAAAAAAAAAGGGATTTTTTCTCTACTTTCTTGTGCTGGAGAAAACAACTAGTTTACTAACATTGAAACATAAATCACTTTCAGCAGTAAATGATTGGTTTTGCTTTCCAATCAACACTACATAAATATCAAACCTATTTTTTAGCAGAACAACCTTGTGAAGGCATTATTTTCTTTTTAATGCTTATTTAGCCTGTGGAAAGATTTATTCTGTTTTACCAAGAGACTTCGATGTTTGCATTATTCTTCCTAGAAGACTGATATTTCACTGATGATATAATATTCTCTCTCAGAATGGAATCACTCCTATTCTATCCACGAAATTACTATCAGAGTACAGGTTTATTCATTTTAACTATAAATACGCTGGAAGGATTTGCTGAAAGTCCCACAAAAAGAACATGGCTTATTCTGTTCATATGTAAACGTCTAAACAGATGTTAGTGTATAAATTATTTACTAACATATTATTTACATTTTTCCACATAATTTTTAATTAATATGTAAAGCATTGCATAAAAGGGTAAAGGTTTTCGTAGTTTCATTTTCACCTGGGACATAAATATTGGTCTGATGCTTCAGGTGTTGATTTTCAATTTCCCTTATATTTTCCATAGACATTCACTTTTTGCCTTCAATTAAATGTGGCCATTTTATGAGGTGAGCAGTATTTCAACCCACGCTAGAGGAGAACTAAAATAGACACTGGTTGAAAAGGGTACTAGCAAGTTTCTGTATAATGTATGCATCATCCAGCAATTTTTGCTCTTGGGTATACCTGTACTACATCATTCATTTAAAGGGCAATTTCCATCCCAATGTTTTTACTTTTTAACTTTTTACCAAAACTTGGTTAAATATAAGCATTTTATGTGATAATGACTGGAAGTTCCTGTCAGTCTTTATAGTGTCACCTTTTAAGCCTGAAATAATTTTCTGAGTTAAGAATTCCTATTCTTTTTTATAAGCTTCACCTTCCATTTTTAAACAGTCAGACTGAAAATAAACAGTTATTTGCACAGCTTATGAATTTTCAAAAGATGTCTCATTTTATAATGCAAAATAGCAAGGATTATTCAAATCCACGCCTCTGTTATGTATTCATTACCTTTTCTACATTGACAATTGATTTAATTATGAAGTTTTAAAATATTTTATGGCCTCTACCTGTAACAAAAATGAGCAGCAATTTCTTATTTTTGTAATACAGGTTCAAATACCCTGAAATACCTGAAATATTCCATAATAAGGTCTGAAAGTCATCCCTTTACTGACCTGTGTTATGTGTTTTGAGATAGCAAATACTTCATATTTACTTTTGCTATTAAACTGCTTTTCACTGTGGTTTTCACATGTTTTACAATGATGATTGTAAAAAGTTGATTAACTTGGCACAGTTTTACCCAGGGATTTATTGTTGGCACAGCTGACGGTATGTAAAAGTCTATTTACTTGAACAGCTAGCAGAAAATAGGAGTTTGAATTGTGTTCCTTACATGCAATGCTCAACACAGGGCATAATTTGTACAGTAGTTTTCTTATGTTCAGTTCATATCATCCCTAATAAATGTGCTCACAATCAACAGTTTTCCACAGCTTTGCTTAATCGTAACTTTTCTTTCTATTTTAGTCACCCTCCAAATAATTCAACAAAGGACCAATCATTAGACATTCATTAAATGGAATTTTGACTTTTTTGCTTCAGGATCCTCAAAATGAAGATCTTTTTTTGTTACATTGACTATACTGTTCCTGGAGCAACTAGGTTTTGATTCTTGTTGTTGACAGAACACATATACTGTCTAGCACTCACGATGCTGTCATATTGGTCAGACACTGAGTCTAAGATGGACAAGCAGTGAGTCAAGTGTGAGCTGCATATTGTTGTATTTTGATTGTTATAACAAATTTTATTTAGAGAATCTTTAAAAGCACTTATTACTCTGCGGAAGTAAGTGCCATACTTTTCCCCAGTCTTCCTGTTTGCTGCAGTTTCTCTCTGTTTAGAAATGTTGTCTGTTTTGCCTCTCTTCTCGATTCTGTTTGTAGAACAAGATTTGCAAATGTACAGAACAGAAATAAAGAAAACAACAGAAATTATGATAAAAGAAGTAAATTTAGATTCCAGAAAGTCTCAGGCTTAAAAGTGGTGTGTCCTTCAGTCCCCAGAATGTAGACTAGAAAAGGTGACTCAGGACAAAAAAAAAAGTGATTCCACCTTCCTTCAGACTACAGATACTTTTCATTGAGGTCAGTCAAAACTACCCAAAATTATTTGGGCTTCAAATACAACTATTAAGTTTGACATTTTCTTAACTCACAACATCTTTTGAGCTTAGTATAAGGCTGTATGACAGGCTGGCTATCCAGAACAGTTCAGACCTGTTGTGATCTGCGATGCTAGGGAAAAAGTACCACAGGACAGGAAGATAAAGTGAATCTCTCCCTGGTATGCCTTCCTAGTTTCTGGAAATATTTACTTTGGCTATGTGTATTTATCTAAAAATTAAATAACTGTTTACAGTTTTTCTGGACAGAAGAGTCTACCTGCAGTATTGATAGGAAAGCTGAACTTGTGTTGAAGTCACATCCTTTCCCCTTTGAAATGATTTTTTTCTGGGTGTCTTTTACAATTACGTAGCAAGTACAAAGTTCTAAAATGCATAGGTCCTTCTGAGTGCCTTTTCTGCAGCCAGCTGTAATCAGCTTCTCTGCATTGTTTCCTCTGAAAATCCTCTAAGGGTTCCTCAGCTCTACTGTCACAGAGATTACTATCTTTATAGCTGCATTAGGCAGGCAGTAGTTGAGTGACAGTGTAATCCACATTTTTAAGTGACTAGGTGGCAGCTGCCTCCCAGGAGTAACGTATTCAGGAGTACATCTTTCCTACAGAGATCAGTGATAAATCTCACATTTTTAATCTTGATATTTAGCCTAGGAAATTGACACTGCTTTTTCTGTACTCAAGAGTACGTTTTTAAACTTGGTTCTAGATTTAAGAAAATCTTGTTAATCACTTTGGGCTCCTCTGTAAGTATTGTCATAAGAGGATATTGGATTTCAGGATTTTTCTTGATTTGTTATAATAACTATGATATATAAAGAAGTTAATCTCATTTGCATTCTAATAACTAATTAAATGAAAATGTACCTTATTCATAGCCCCTTTAGGACAAATCTAATCAGATTGTGAACAAATCCTTGCCTGTAACTTGACCAAGGTGACTCAGTGTCCTCATGTGTTAGTTTCGTGGATGAATAAACTATGCAACCCACAGTTATGTGTGTTAAAATTCTCTTCTTCACACATGAACACCTTAGTGATAATGGATGGTATAGATGGCTTAACACACTAACTGAAACCCCCTATATCATACTATCAAAAATATATGAAATAAAATAAAGGTTTTCCAACAGGGAAGGTAAAACATTTATACATTGTAGTAAGATGTACAAGATATACAATAACAAATGTCAGATTCTGTACCTGGGATGGTGCATTGCCAAGCACAATTATAAACTAGGACAGGTGTGGCTGGAGAGCAGCCCTGAAGAAAGGGATCTGGGGGTGCTGGTTGACAGCAGGGTCAGTAGGAGTCAGCGGTGTGCCCTGGCAGACAAGAGGGCAAACTGCATCCTGTGGTGCACCAAACACAGCATAACCAGCTGGTTAAGAGGTGATTAACCCGCTGCATTTAGTGTTGGTGTGGCCTCACCTTGAGTACTGTGTGCAGTTCTGGGCCCCACAATTTAAGAACGATGTGAAGGTCCTTGAATGCATCCAGAGGAGGAAAACAAAGCTGGTAAAAGGGCTGGAAGGAATGTCTTATGATGAGCGCCTGAGGACTTTGGGCTTGTCCAGTTTGGAGAGAAGGAGGCTGAGGGGCAACTTCATTGCTCTCTACAGCTTCCTGAGGAGGGGATGTGCCCATCTTTTCTCCCTCGTATCCAGTGAGAGGATGCATAGGAATGGTTCAAAGCTGCACCAGGGAAGGTTTAGACTGGACATTAGGAAGCATTTCTTTACTGAGACAGTGTACAAACACTGGAACAGGTTTCCTAGAGCAACAGCCAATGCCCCAATCCTGTCCATTTTTAGGAGGTGTTTGGTCAATGCTCGTAATAATATGCTTTTGGTCAGCCCTGAACTGGTCAGATAGTTGGTCTAGATGATTGCTGTAGGTCCCATCCAACTGAAATCCTCTCCCTCTCTCCCTCTCTCCCTATTCTCATCCGCTTCTGTATCTATATCTTCTCTATATCCCTCTCTCCCTCTCTCCCTCTCTCCCTCTCTCCCTCTCTCCCTCTTCCTCTCCCTCTCCTCTCTTTTAATTTTGTTGGGTTTTCTTCAGGGCAGACATTGGCTCAGGTAGGGAACAAAAGTCTTTACTGTCTGAATTTTAAGTAGGGTGAACTAAGGCTATATATGAAAGAAACAGAGAACACTGGATGTTTACCCAAAGATGTAGATTTTTCTGCTGTTAAGGAGTTGTTAAAAAAAGATATCTAAAAATAAAGATAAACCTGAAAAATATGTGGCTTAAGTCCAATGTTGCTTGCATTGACTCCTGTGATATCTGTCATCACTTGCTTTACAAAGATGCCAATGTCTCCAAACCACGCTCACTTATGTCTGATTTGAGACCAATTAAGTCTTTTTGTAGCATACTTTTCTGATCAGATTTTACACAAGTATTCTCATCTTAAATTGTGTGAATTGGAAGACTTATGTAGCCAATGGTAGAAAATGGGAATGCTTTTTGTGCTGTTGACCTTGCTGCCTCAGTTATCAGTTATACATTCAAGAGTGTCAAAACTTTAGGAGTTTTGTAAGTGTAAATATCACAACTACTACAGGCATTTTAAGTGATTTATTTTTATCCTAAGATTCCTAAAGGTTTCTCAAGCCATGTTGTTGTTCAGAGAGGAGAGATACCAGAGCTGTTTAAATTGTAGCAAAGCAGAGGAACATCAGAGTCACCAGTCTCCTTCAAGCTTGGCAGGCAGTATTACCGATTAGAAAATAATTTTGCAATGCCTTTATTCAATTTTTTGAAGCTGCAATGTATTGCAGTGGCATTGATTTTCAGGTGGGATTTTGGTGTTTTATGTCAGACATCCCATTTCCAGCTGTGGCCAGTTCCTCATGGTTCAAAGGAAGGTGAACTACCCTTTGTCTTCTCTAATAATGGATGTAGACAGTTGTGCAATCCCTTTTCTGATTGCTGCAGGCAGTGTCAGCAAAGGTAACCATGCTGCTCGAGTAATTTCACTGGCTTTGTAGACAGATTAGTGAATGTACTTGTCTGTCGACAAATTAAAGGTGGAAAGATAGCATATTGTCCCTCTTTACTGCTTAGTTCCTGACAATACATTTCACATTCTGTACCTTGGCTGATGTTAGCAACCTTCAACTGACCTCTGACAAAATATCAAAACCGAAACATTCAACTCCAGCTTGCCTTGTCCTCCCTTCACTTATGCTTAATTACCCTGTCTTGCTTGCTGTGTCCCAGTGGGCTGAAAGTGGTGGACCTTTTGCACACCACTGCTCAAGACTCGTGATTGCTTAAATCGTATCTGCTTCCCAGGAAGCCAGCAGGAAGGGGGAGTGACATTGTGCCTTGTCAAGAAGACTAAGCAGGAACAGCTGCGTCAGGGGCAGCAGAAAAAAAGCAGGTTTTTAAAAGCAGTGTAAACTCTTAAAGTAAAGGGAATACCTTGCTTTGGATGCTGTGCTGCTTATTTTCTGAAGCAGTGGCAATGTAATGACGGTAGAATAATATCCAGCAGAGAAGTATTTAATAAAAAATTGTCTGATAAAATATAACAATCAGATTACTTTCTATAGAAAGATCAAGGAGTATATGAGCTTCAGGAGTTTAATTGCTTGTTAATACAGCTCAGACCAAGTGAAACCTCCAAGCTTTCCATTCTGCAGACATTATTGCATGACCTGATATACTTAGTTTCTTAAATAAAGTTTCAATATTCATAATTTAAACTTAAAAGAAATAAATAATTTATTTAATTTCTTCTTTTTTATATAGTAGGACATTAATAGAATAGTATACATTCTGAGGTCAGGATATATTGTACAAAACCATGTAAAAAGGTGTCACCATAAAACAATTTTTAATATTACCATGGCAGCAACAGACTTGGAGCTTCAAAAGACAAAATTCCAGAGTTGCAAGTTGTATACATGTGCTTCATTTATACTCAAAAAATCTCTCTTTAAATCAGGGAATTTTGTACCTAAGTAAAATCTACATGTCTATAAAGCTATGTTCTTCCTATGTCATGTTTTAAACTCCAGCTGGCAGCTCAGACCCACACAGCCACTCTTTCACTCCCTGCAATGGGATGAGGGAGAGAATCAGAAAGGTAAAAGGGAGAAAACTCATGGGTTGAGGTAAAGAAAGCAAAAGCTGTGCATGCAAGCAAAGCAAAACAAGGAATTCATTCAGTACTTCCCATCAGCAGACAGGTTTTCAATCATCTCCAGGAAAGCAGGGCTCCAACATGCTTAACAGTTAATTGGGAATACTCCAAATTTTTCCTCTTTTTAATATTAAGCATTCACACTTCTAGACTTCCTGTAACTCCCACTAGACATTTAAAAAATATTGTGGTGTAAAATACTAGGTTTTAAGAAATTTTAATTTAATTTTCAGTAAAAACAAATATTTGAAAAATAAAAGTGTTTGAAATCACGCAGATGAATCTTGATCACATTATGATTCATAAAGTGATTCATAATGTAGGGGAATTCAGGGAATTACCCACAGTAGTGTGGGATCAAAAGAAAGCCTGTTCCTGTCTGGGCAGTGGGAAGACATTAGTGATGTGAATGAACAAGAGTAACACTTTCATAAATAAGTAAACAGGTCAGAGTCGCAGACTGTTAATATGACTTTAGGTATAGATTGTAGTATCTATGGTCAAGAGAGCTGCTGTAAAACTTTTCAGCCCTGAATTGTAATTTCTGTGGTTGGTGCGCTTTTATCACAGCATGCTATTTTAACAAGGCCCACTGTATTAATTGGAGTGGCACTTGCTTTGAAGGCTGGGCATATCACAATATTTTACTGCATAAAAGTTAGCAAATTACAACACTCTCATTTAAACTCTATTCTCATGAAGCAGATCAGCATTGGTACCCTTTATATTAGTTCTTTTTCTCAGCTCCACAATTTGCTAAGGGCCTTAGGGAATTACCTGTAGTAACTCTCACAGCTTGTTCTTAGTCAGTATTCAGGAAAACAGCTACCCCCCATTTAAAGCTCATCTCTCTTCATTGTTTAGTACAATGGATGATTTCTTAGACTCAGTAGTTCATATTTAACTGCTGATTTCTGCAAATATTCCAAAGATAATTTGTCTCAACTCCTCCAGAGCTGTTAATTAGAGTTACCCTTTCATACAATTTCTAATTTAATTGCAGCACACTTGCTAATTGTCTCTGTGTCAATGGTTGCATGTTTAGTTTCAGCAATTGAAATGTCTTTCTCAAATACTTCTTAAAAATAATCCAAAATACATGAGTCAAAGTGTGTGTTTTCCCAAGCGTGGCACTATTATTAACTCAGTTCTTCCATACTGATGCAACTCTACCTCAAGGACGGCATATTAGCCTAAGGGAGCAGTTCTGGTTCTCAGCTGTTCATCCATGGGAATATTTATGAATCTGAACAGAGCAGAACTTAGACTTTCTAAGGTCAAAATATTTTCATATTTTCCTTCCGTGGTAATGCACTGGAACATTATTTACCTAACATTATTCCTAAACACCATTTTCATTGCCTCACAATTGTTTAGTAACAATTAATTTTTATTTTGCACTTTTTTCTGTCTGTCCATTCCTGTAATGTCATTAACAACTTTGCAAGAAAACTGTAAAAGACCACCATTCCTATACAGTGACCAGAAGGAGTAAACATTTCTTCTTGCCATCTCTACAAGTGCTAAATTTTCCTGTGTGGTAGTTTTCAGTATTTATTTTCTACCGCACTTCGTATTAAACTCAGACCTTTTACTATGCTTTTATCATTGACTACATTTTTGTTCCTAGCGCTCTGCTTTATTCAAAATACTGTATTTTCTTTCAAAAGATGCACAGAGTTATGCTAAATGCCTGTAGACTTTTATTCCTCAATAGCTCTGTGAATAGCTTACATCTTTTAAGCCTGTCATCCTGATTACCATGTTTTTGCCATATAACGTCTGAGACAAAACTGATCAATAGAATAATGGCTTCTACACTGCAGTCTATGAGGTATATTTGCAGATTGGCCTCCATAAGGTTTCCATCATCAACAGCAAGGGAATGGTTGCACAGCTGATTTGCAGCAGTTCTCAACGTGGGTTAATTAAATCTGCAATATAGCTGCTAGGCAGTCAGATTTGCAGCCCTCCTGGACAGCCCTCATGTAGCAGTTCAAAATATTGTAATGAAAAGGGAGATGCAATAACTAACAGACATAGAAAACAAACATGATTCCACATTCTCTTTTTAGGTTAAACAAGCTATCTGAATGCCAAACTACTCTTTCAAAATCCTTCTTTCTTCTCTTATTCTGTGTAATTCTATCTGACATTTGACAATCAGGTTTCAAGGGACAGATCCCTAAAATCTATTACCATATCAGTCATCTTCACACAGAATCACATTGGGGTTACAATTTTCAGGACTGACATTCAGCAAGAGTGTCTTATAAAGATAAAAAGCTGTAACAAAACGGTTTCAAATAGTTTCATTTTAAAAATACCTATGAAACACCTGATTCATAAATAGCTATGAACCTAGTGTGGAATAGAATCAGAAAAGGATATTGCTATAATTGCATTTTAACATAAATATTAAATCCCTCTGGCTACATCTAAACTGTTATTTGTGAATGAGCTTTGTTACTACTTCTTTGTGAAAGGCAATTTTTTATTTGTTCTAATATTGATATTTGTCTAAGTCTGTACCCATATGACTACTTGCCAAAGCATAAAGAAGAATCACAAGGAACAGGAAACTTCAGAAAAAACTGAACCCAGCAAGTTGCAGTACTATGAGACAGTGGTTTAATGGGCTATTTGAGACAGAGCTTAGGTTGCACGGTAGCCCTTTCTCTGAAAGCCTTTGCACAGACTCTAGCTAGTCCACGATGTGTGTGTTTTGGTGCAAGAAGATCCAGTCCTGGGATCAGCTCAGGAATGGCTGAGTCATGTGTTTATTGTCCTGTGGTTGGATGGATTTAACAGAGAAACTGGTGACAATTGGTTTTCCCAGGAGTGATGGCAAAAGCAGGGCACAATACCTTGAAGTTTTGTAATACCACTCAATCTTTTGAACACAGGCTTAGTGACATTTGTCTGTCAGTGGCTGCTATCCCTACTTCTTTTCTTAGTTTGCTTACCATTGAATGAATGGGATTACTAGAGACTAGGATTTCTCACTTTGTGCAAGTAACATCAATCCACTGGAAAGTGTAAATGAAATGTAGATATGGGATCCTCTCCTCTTTTTCAGAAGAAACCAACACCCGTGAAAATCCCTTAAGCTACCTGAAAACCTTCTGGAAACCTACACACCACTTCTCCCTCTCTCTGGTACCTTACTGGGGCAGTAACAGTAATCTTAACCAAGGGCAAGAAGAGGACAAGGCAGCCTACCTCAGCTTCTTCCATTGCCTTTTCCTATTCCCAACATTTCTGTTGTCTCTTTGCAAGAGTGCCAATCAGGAAACACATGTAGCATATACTGCACTGTATAAGTAGGTTCACCAATCATACCTCTTGATTAGGGTTATCTCTGTTGAACAGTTAAACTAATGCTGGCAATAATTTACAAGAAAGCAATGGTTCTAAATTTGTTTAGAAAAATAATTTGTTAGCCAGTAGGAACAATGAACAAACTGCTAGATACAAGAAAGAGGCTAAATTTGTTTATAAACTGTTTGTCATTAATAATTTGATTTTCTCTAGTTGTTTAATTGTGTGTGCTAAACTACTAAACATTATGTACATTGTTAAAATATGCTTATATCTATGCTTGCAGCAAAAAAGGTCCTAATTTTCAAGCTAGCCATACAAACCAAGAGGTAATTAAACTAGGTATTGCATGGTACTTTAACTTGTAGTATAATTGCGATAGTATTTATAGGACATAACTCCATAATTGCTGGATATTACAGCTCACATTCTACCTTATAACAATTACAGTATTACAGATTAATTACATGAATTACATTATTTGCACACCACAAAAAAAGCCTTTCATGTAGTTTGGGTTTATATAATGCACAAAATCTAACAGTCTTTTTACTGTGTTAAACTGTGCTGTTTATTGGAGTGGCTCAGAGCTAACCCTTATTGTTTGTCACAGTAGAAGGATATAAGACAGAAACAGAGGTAGAGATAGACATTGACATTGTCTATAATTATATGTAGCTTTGGATAAATATATATAAATTCCTAACGTATGTCTGTCTCCTCACCTGTCTATTGCATGTGAAGCCTTAACCAATAGAACTCTGAGCTGCAGACTCGCACAGTGACTGGAATAACAGGGAGTTCCTTTTTCTACAATGGTTTCTGACTCTTGTGATACACACACCTTTGAAATTCAGTTTTGCAAAAGTTGTTAAAAAGGAAACCAAATATTCACAGCCTATTAAGAGTTGTTTGCCTTTGTTTTCTCTCCATTTTTTTTTAATTGCTGTCCTTCCTCTACACTATGCTAGCACAAGTATTTATGTAGTTGCTCTGTGAAGGGTTGTTGAAAATCAACTCAGCAGAATTAAGTTAGTTATCTCTTGGGATTGTTTTGTTCTTTGGTACAGCTAGAAAAATACCTGTGCATGCTGAGGACACAGGTGACTGGGACAGGCAGGACAGGTGGCCATTGCTGAAACCATCTCTAATAGTTGAAGAAACACATCTGTGGTCCTGAGTACTCTGATGAAGTCATGTATTTTTTGCTTCTCAGTTGTCTGTAATTCTATTTCATATTTAAGGCTTCCTTTCTAGGTTTTGAGCTTTGAGTTAGGATCTCAGGCACATCATAAAGTACTTCTGAATCACACTGCATCCACAGCTCCATCCATAGCACCCAGCTCCATACACAGGAACTGTGTTGGGACATAGCCCTTCCATGCTGAGGATGTTCTGAATGGATCCAGTGAAGTCTGTGAGTGTTGCCATTATGAGGACTGAGAATTTGTACCGCAGGTTTTTTCCCATCCTTTCATACTGTTGAAATCCAATTTAAGGAGTAATATACTGTTTCTGAAAAGAGTCAAATTAAGGAATTGGAAAACTTAAGGAAAGGAAATGTCTATGAAGTTCTTCATCTCTTGATAATCACTTTGAGACTTATCTAGGAAAGCAGTAACTAAAAGCTATTACTGTCTGTGAGTTCTCTGAGGGCCTGTATGAAATGAATTAGTGTTCAGCCCTGTTCCTAGTGAATAGCCTTAATCACTACTACTCTGTGCTTGTATACTTTTCAACAAGAATCAGAAACTCTAAATAAAAATTTAGAAGTTAATGGAGGGGCATTTGAGCTAAAACCTCATGGTGAACTCTCATACGTCTTTTGAACAGATTTTTTTAAAAGTAAATTACAAAGGCAGTAACTTTTCTGTTGACTCTTAGGCCATGAAGAGATGCTTTTGCCCATTTCTCTCCAGCAGAATGGTTTATCTCGTCAATACTGATCTGAGGGAATATTTGAAGGACTGAGAGTGTGATTGAGCTTCCAAGCCAATTGAAGCCTCCATTTTAGGGGACAGAAGTCTAGTTTTTCTCTCCTTCTTTCTTCCCCATACCCCAGTTGCTTACAGAAGTTTATACTCACTTCTTTCTCAATTAAAGACATTTCTAACCCATTCTGAACATTACTTTAGCTTTCAGAGTGCAATTGTCTCTCAGACTCCATCAGTGCTCATGGTTCTTTCAGCTTCTCAGCCTCCATTGTTATTTTTGGAATATTTTACAGTTCCAGTAGCAGATGACACGCTGTCTCTATGCTCTTCAAAATGTTACACAGCTTAATAGTCTTATCTTAATTCTTTGCAAAGACAATAAATCTGAATTTTCTATCCTCTCTTCAAATAGTAGTTATAAACTGCAAGGTACTTCATCAGCTTTTTCTCACTGTTTTGTACAATTTCCAGGTATCTGGTCTGCTTGCTTTAGAAGGTACCCAGATTTATGTACAATACTCCAGGTAAGTTCTCATTAGTTTTTTGTATACAGTGCCAACATCTAAAATTATCTCATCGGATATGCGTTTTCCTCCTCTGTCTTTGCTGCAGTCCTTTCAGATATTCTGTTTATTTTTTTAAATGGTGCCAAATTTGAAGCTGATGATTTTACAAATTACATCATCAGTCCTGCTATCACTGGTAGATCCAAGAATGATACAACAAGCCAGACACTTCCGAGTCCTTAAAAACTTATTCATCAGTGCAGATCAGCTCTGCTTTGCATTGACAAGAGACTTGCTTGATAGTAGTCTTCTGGTGAAAGTGATCTTCAGGACCAGATTTGTTAGCTCTCCATCGAATGTTCTTTTTTCTTGTAAAAATGTTAAAATTTGCCAATAGTTCTGATTGTCCTTAAGACAGGTGGAAGAGGGATCCTTTCCAAATTTATATGGCTAAGTAAGAGCTACTGAGAACTGGATCTCATCACAGAAATTCTCTGTGTCATCTGTCTGAGAAGACTACAGCTGCATGATATCACAGAGGATATATTGCACCTCTTAATGAAAATTAAGTATTTTGCTATCAGGATTTTAGGAGACAATGAGCTTTTAACACCCAATCAACCCTGAAAAGCCTATGAATTAGGCCACTAAAAACAGAGAGCATATTTTTAAACACAATTAAGTTCCTAAGTTGCTTAGTGGACTTCTGTGCTCTAAATCACATAAAAGGTTACTCAAATTGATTACCAGAGAATAGTTTTATCTCCATTGACTTATTCTGCCTGGGCCATAACAAGCGTCATGTGGTTCCATGTTTTCTGATTCTGTGTGTATATTTCAAATGGCATATATCCATTATATCACGTGTAACTCAGCATGGGGGCAGATCCATGAATAGATCTGTCCCCTTTTTCTTAAAATGCTTCATGACATATCCTTCACTTTAAAAAAAAAAAAAAATCCCTCTTTTATTTTTGATCTTCAGATGCAGAGTGCACTTATAGGTTTAGATATTGTATTTGCGTGTATAAACTTGGGTATTTAAACTTATTAAAATAACAAATTTACCAAAACTTTTAGTCTAAAAGCTATATCATTCAAATTATTCCTGATAACTAAGCTTTCAGGTCTATTGCTGTTTCTATCCACTGAAAGTATCCCTAGTATCTATCTGCATTTTGTGCTGCCTGAATGTACCAGCTAATTCTTAAGGAACTTCTTAAGGTTAACTCAAATGGTGGTCATAAAAAATAACTTGACATTTAAATTCTTAGAGTGTATTGATTATTAACCACCTTATTTCAGGGTCTCAGATGAGCTGTTATTTATGCCTACAGATGTTTCCTCTGTGAAACCATATCAAAGAAGTTAAAGATAATATATGCAAATATCTGCATTCTTCCTATCTTCAAATACCTCAAAGGTGCTGGTACTATCCATGCACTAAATTAGTAGGTTTTGCTGGACAACACTCAATAAAGCTGAAATTCCTTCATTTCAATATATTGGAATTGACTTCCCCCCCCCCTCCCCAAAGTGACTATTTTAACACAATTTTAAAGTTTTTTTAAAGTAAATCCTGTTACTTCGAAACTTTTCATCTTTCAGGTCAAAAACATTGACTTGTTTTGCTGAATACTAATGTGGACTGTCCTCAGCATATTTTCACATTGATAATGGAATGCCATATTATGCTTAAGAATTTTTTTGTTTGATGTATTTTTGTACATTTTACATATAATATACGCATCCAATTTTGACTTGAGTGGAATTGATGCAGTCTTCTGCGTTACAAATATTCAAAAATATTCTTAATGTTTCTGTTATAAACAACTTGGCAAAATATTACTCATTGCAGAAAGTCTAAATTTTATGATAGTATTTCTTTTCTTAACTGGTTTACTCAATCAAACTTCAGCTACTCATTTGAAATTGCCTTAGGTCAGAAAACAAAAAGTTACAGTGTTCTGTAACTGAAAACTGGTTATGAATCAACTTAAAAATAAAAAAATAATCTTGAAACTAAAAATCTATAAATTAACATAGTTTGGAAACTTAAAAGGAATTTCTGATTTCCTTGATAAATGAATAAATTAAATAAACCAGCACCTGTCATTTAATCAATTTAAGGTGAGCATAAGAATGTACAGAGAAAGATGGTTGCAGAGACTGTGGAATGACTGAGCCTTAGGTACAAGAGTCTTATAAATCTTGGTATAATTCAAGATGCAATACCACCACATAATAGCAGTATTGCCAACTGTATGCATATGCCCACCATCTTGCTAAATTTAAAGGCAATATATTGGATGTCTTGCATTTCACATTAAGAAAGAGGAAAAAAACATAAATTACACTAGCTATCGATTGTAACAGTGCTCAGAAGGATTTAGTTTTCAGTAAACATTTAGTCTATAGTAAACATTTGCAATATGTACTGTGAAACAGGAAATAGAGGCCAAAAGATGCCAGGCAGTGTGCAGAGACCTACACATTTCTTTTACTATTTTATTCTGCTGGCAAAACTGGCAGGTGCCTCAGAGATGTACCATTTTACTCCTTTTTTTAACTGAAGTTTCTCATTTGTTGCATTATACAGCTGTGCAGTTTTGTCCCTAGAGACACCAGAAAATGGATTAAACCAGCTAGTTTATGGTTTCTACTGGCTGTAGCTGAGTATATTCTGATATGTAACATATGGCACTTTAGGGCAGCATGTTTGCACAGAACTTGGGAAACAGAGTTGGGTTCATGATGCGTTCATTTGCAGAAGGATGTATTTGTCCTGGCCTTTAAACTGACTGGCTGTCAAAGTCTTGCTTAAGGCTCTTCTTATTTATAGTGATCTTCTGTATAGTTTACTGAAGTCATGTTGCATCCTACTGATGGTTAAGTACTGGATAACCTTCAGACACTGTCTTTTCTTGCATTTCACATTTCTGCCATGAGAGAGTTTAATATAACTTAGATGTCTTTCTGGTCTGTAGCTCCTCCTATTTTCCTAAAGAAATAGGTAAAAAAATCTTAGTCTGACAGTAAAATAAGGCTCATGTCTTAGACTTTCTCCTTCACTTATCTCTTCTTACCTTTTTAAGTAGGTTTCTACAACATGATCTTTTATATCATGACATTTATTAGAGTACTATTATTTTTATTATATTTTATTTCCTTTATGTGATAATGAGGACTCTTTGTTACTTAATATAAATCGATTTCTATCGAAATTTCCTTAGTCATCCAGAGTACATTTCTCATCTGCATTTCAATCATATCCAGGTTCTTTTCTTCTACATTTATACTCTCCAATTTAGAGTAATCTTTTTTCTCCTTTTTTCTCCTATATGTAGAATAATTTGTAACTCATTTTGTTACTAGGACTACAAATAGCAGTATATCACTCATCTTATGTATTTAATTGTGTATTGAATTATGAATAGTTGATTAAATATTTTGTTATCTTTTATTTTTCTTGTGTTATATATATTTTATTATACGCTCATGCTTCTCCTTTGGGTTATTTTGCCCTACAGCTAATACTTAGCATGACAGATTCTAGAACTTATATATATAGCTATATATATATATACACACACATATATATACATCTTGACTTATGAATAATCATCAGCGACCCTTCACTTGTGGTTTCTCTAGGGGTTCTTGTCTTACTGATTTACCTTGTTTGAACTATAAAGCTATTACCTCATTCCTTTTTCTCCTAAGCAATGTTTTGTACAGCATGATATATCCGTCAACATTTGCCTGTATTGATTTTCATTTCCCTATTATATTTCAGTTAAACCCTTTTGCAGTCCTCTTCTATTCACAACTTTGGTTTTAACAATTACTTAGCATTGTGATGATCACTTTATCAGGCTGGATGGAATTGCTTTTGTCTGAGAGTGCAAGATTAGGTCCCAGCTGCAGGCTTAAATGTCCATCAGGAAAATTCATACGAGTTATAAAACTCCACTAGATATTCCTCAGAGAATTCTCCTTGACTTGTTTCAAAATTAAGTTTGCCTCATTGACTGAATTTGGAAAACTAATTTTTTGGCTCTGAAATATTCTCAGACAGCAGACACAACTATGCAGTGGCTTAAAACACTTGTGACATCTACCCCCTCACAGTTAACACTGCATCACTTCCTCACAGAGAACAGAAAATAGTTCTGTGGCAATTGCTGTAGAGTTAATTCCCCTGAATTAATATACTGACAAAATACTAGATGTTCCTGCAACTTCTCATACTTACACTTGCAAACGGATTTGCAAAATCATGCTGTCTTCTATATCTGAGGAAACAAATCTATCTTCTGCTATTTATTTTTGAGATTTTACAAGTTCTCCTTCCTAAATTTTTTCCCATTGTACCCAAATATTTATTTGCATGTACACCTTTGGGTAGTTTGGATGATGTGTGAGTTTTATTCCTTACCAGAAGTACATTTATGTTTTTATACATATCCTGGCTTTGATGCTAGGTATTTCCGTGGTCTGACAAGATCCATGAAATGTTGGTTAAACAAGTTTAGATTTTATTAGAATAAATTAATTCACTGATGCTACTGAAAGATAAAGTCACTGCTATATAACAAGGCTGAAAAAAATTTATCTTAGTAATTCAATAGGAGTTAATAGTTGCTCTTTCTTCACAGTTTATATCTTTGTACTGAAAAAAGATGTTATGCTGTTCACCAGCAAAGAAGATGAAATGACTTTTCTTGAAGCCAAAAAGGATATCAGAGATATTATCACATATCCATTAGCTTTTCTATCAGCCTCATTTTTCTTTGCAGCAATAGGATGGGAATACTTTCTGAGAGGGAACAATAATCATCAATAATGGATTACAATTCTAGAGGTTGACTGTCCAGTTTTTGAACAAAATGGTTGAAATTCTTTTTACTAATGGCTAAGTAACTCTTAGCACCTTATAAGTAAAAATTTTATTTGATTCATGTAACTAAGAATAGCCAAGAGAATTAGCATTTACAAGTTGTTCCACTGCTATTACTCATTCAGGTGGTCATACTGGCTTCAAAGGGGCTACAGAGGACTATGCATTTTTAAACTTTTACTGCAATACACTGAAGAGACATTTTTTAAAGATCTTTTAATTAAAAGGTTGAGCAGAAGTGTCCAAAATAGCCCTGTGAGGTAGACAAGAATTAAACACAATGCTGTTATCTCTCTCTCTTAGAAGCAGAAAAATAAAGCAACTTGCCCAAAGTGGGATAGGTGACCAACTATAGTGGCCAAATTAAAACAAAGGAATTGCTGCTTGATCTTTCTTTTTGACATATATGTATTATGTGAAGATTGATTTATGCTTTTTCCAATTAAATAAGTTTAAAAATTTCAATTGTTATTACCTCCATCTCCCCTTTTTTCTTTTAAGTCATAGCTTTTTCATTCTGAGAGAAAATTAATTTATAATTTGGCTATAAATGAAATTTTTAAACAGTGGATTCCTCTGAAAATATTTGTGATTCATTTTCCTGAAATTATGCAGAGGCAAACATGCACTCTAATCTGGACAATTGATGTTAGAGAATCTGATACAAAATAGATTTTTGGACAACTATGTTCTCAGTAATATTCTCATTCTTGTTCTGTATGAAATGTTTCTTGTTGAATTTTATTCACTGAATGAATATTGATGGTCATTTAGTATTAGAATAATATTAGCTTATTGTTCTTGTAAACTTTTATTGGCAGCAGTTTATTAGTATGTTGAAGGAATTCTGAATTTTATTTTGGTTTGGTTTTGGTTTTTTTTTACAAAAGACAAATTTCTGCCAAGGCTCTGGTCATGGCACCATCCTCTGTGATCAAGCCAGCTGTGCACTGTTTCCAGCCAAGGAGCAGATAGCTTTCAGTGAAACCCAGTTCTTTCCAGCTTCTAATTTACTGAATGAATTCACACTATGAAAGCATCACTAATTATATCGACAACCAAAGACTTTATGCAGCCATATATTTGTTTCTTTCTAATATTAGTGACTGTGACCTAGCAGCAGTAAAAAATGCTTTCCTTCTTTATGGATGTACTTAATAGAATTTCATATAATTTAAAATAATGTTTATTATTATGCTGTAAATAAGAAGTATTTTTATTCCATGAAGGGTAAGCACAAGAGTCTTCTTATTTCTATCTGTTTTGTGGTGCCTTTGGGTCAAGTTCAGACCTGATGTAAGAATGTAGAACAGCTCTGTTATATTTTCTTATGCTTATACCAGTAAGTAGCTCTTTTCATAATATATCACAGTCTCATTTTGCACTGCTTGTAGCAATGTTTGGTACCAAATTGATCAAATGCCAGTTCCTCAGTTGAAAGCTGTTAGACTACACAGCTTCTACATTGAAGATGCTGTTTGTTCAATTCCATCTCTATCTGTTGGAGCAGTCAGCAGGAGAGCTAACTAAAGGACAGATCTTTTCAGCTGAAATGGACTCACAAACTACTGCAAATTGAATGTTTGCTTCTAGCAGATAGCCTTTCATTGCTCTATATTCTCCGATTTTGCATGAAGGGGAATCCAAAAGCAAAAAAAATCTGCTATCTTACATCCACCTCTGCATTCTAGGATTATATGGTTTTGATTTGGTAGAATTAATTCTGAGGTTGAAAAAAAGATAATTGTATTCTACCTTACAGCACTTCTGAGTTCAGCTCATGCTTCATTCTTCTCCTAATTTCACTCAGTTATCCAAATATTTGGTGTTTATTCAATGATGAGGTGTCTCTGTAATGACATAGACCACAGTTTCTTCTGAAGCAATGTTTCTACTTTATTTGTGCTCTTTCCTTCCCACTGAACAAGTATACGATTACACCAAGAATACATTTTAAAAGGAAATTCTATTTCACTTTATGAAAACTGTAAGGAACCATTTGTTATCCTGTGACCCAGAAACTAATGAGTTAGAATAGCAGATCTTGTACTACCTCATAGCAAAAGTTAGTATGCTACAGTTTTTTGATCCAGATGCTGGCGAGGGTTTTAATCAAGATGAGATAATTCAGACCAAATATTTATATTTTTTCCTGCTTCACCAATGCATTTGAACTGCATTAAATACAGTGTGAGCAATGTAACAGTAAGAAAAATTATAAGAACAATTAGTATTGATCATAAAATAATTTATGATTAATAAACCAATTAGATTTGATGGGATAATAAGATCTTTTAAAAATAAATGAGGAGATTATAGAAACATGTTTGAAGAATAAATAAAATTTTCAAATAAGTAGTTTTTCATCTGTCAAATAATATGAATTGCTCAAATTGCTTAGCCAATGCTCATATCTATTACTCAGTCTGAAACCACAGGACACTTCACTGTATTTCCTAATAGTGCTATCTGTTCACTGAGTTTTTCTTCTGTTATATCATGGATAACTCAGTCAACATCAATAAAGATAATTTAATTTGAATTTTCTTGATAAGAACCATGTTATCAGACTTTTGTGTTTATTAAGTAAATATGAAAATAGACTATTTCTTAAGAAACATTTGTAACGATCACTCAATTTATTAACAGTTAATTTCCATGTTCATCTTAGAGTGATTGTCTATGTAAGTGCTTCTTTTGAACAATGGTTTCAGATTAGTAATGTCTATTGGTGCTGTGGGATGGAATAATCATCACCAGGCATTGGACTCATCTCACCTAATGTAAGATTTCTGCAATGTGTATTCATTCAATCTAACCCTGACATCCTAGATTCCCTTTTTAGTCAGCCAAGTTTATGGAATGCTGCCTGTGACCTGTTTTCAGCATGTTTGGTAAGACGAGGTTCATGTCTTAAGTTCCACTGTCAGTATTTGCTAAAGATTCATCATCTACAGAGCAAATTGATTCAGATGTAATCATGTTTTCTGTGAATATCCACATTTGATGGGAAGAATTCCACCAAAGAAATAAGGAACATTGTCACTGTCTTTCTCAGTCAGGGGATATACTCCCTTTTCTGAGGAATATTCAATTGTTCTTTTTAGATAATTGAATGTAGCTTACTGATGGGCCAACAGGCAAAGATCTGTGAACATATTAATGTGACATAGTAAGAGATGGAGAGGTTTTGTGTTCTAAAATAGCTGGGACACTTGAAAAAAATACTGTCTCATCACAGTGTTCTGTATTGTTGCCATATTATCTTCATCACAGATATTATCTACTACATAAAAAGGTGCCAAACCTGAGAGGAACCTAATATTTATCAGCCTCTCCTGCACTATATTCTTCTAAATGGGCAAAGAAAGAGTATCTCAACTACTTCTGTCAGATTCATTAGTCATTCAACTGGGTCATCAAAGTCAAAAAGAACAGTTGAATATCTTATGATAACGATGATTAAGAGCTGATCCAGTGTAATAACTCTAGCTTCCTGAAAGTAAAGTCTATTCTAAGTTACATATCTAAGCTCTGTCCTTGATCATATTAATCTTAGAAAAATCTTTAAATGAGGGACAAATCTTCATCTAAATATCTTTTTCTCTGCTGATTAAAGACAGAATATGAACTATATGTTTAACTTTTATGGTGTGAAAGGTAATCAGAAATATCCCAGCCAAAGAATATTGGTCTGAGATTTGTCAGATGTAAGGTGCAAACCACATATAAATAGTCCAGTCTGATACTCAAGAAAACAAGTAAACCTAGGGAAAAAACTTCTTAGCTAAATAGGCGTTTAACAGTTGAGTTCCAGTACAAAGAAAAAGCCATAGAAACAGGAACAAACTGCAAAAAAGTAGTTTAGAAACACTGTCTGGGCATGATAAGTGTTGCTGGGAAAGCCAAAGCTCATCTAGAGTAGACATTTGCAGTCTGAGTTGCATCAAGGACAAGATCTTCTATTACTACATTAGTAGCAAAATGCTGAACAAGCAAAAAACCCCTTTGCTGAATGGAACAGGTGATATAATGAAGATGGACACTCCCTAATAACAGTGGACTGGAGGAGGTGGTGCATTGTGGTCTCACAGAGTTTGCAGATGACAGCAAAAGCAGAACTGTCAATATGTTGGAGAGTTGTCATGCCATTTGATCTGAACAGGCTAGAGAAATGGGCTGACAGAAATCTAATTAAATTCAACAAGGACAACTACAAAGGCCTGCACCTGGGAAAGAAAAAACCATTTGCAACAGCACAGGCTGGGGATTGAACGACTGGTGAGCAGCTCTGTGGAAGAGGCCCATGGGATTCTGGTGGGCAGCAAGCAGCATGAGCCAGCAGCACACCTTTGGCAGGAAGGCAGGGGTTCAGGGGCTCAAACTGAAAGTAAGAGAGATTTTCTCCCTGAGATGACAGTCAAGCACTGGAAAAGGATGATCAGAAAGAATGTGTAGGCTCCCTCCTTGGCAGTTTTCAAAACCAACTGAAAGAAAAGCCCTGAGCAACTTGGTCTGGCTTCAGCATTGGTCAGGCTTTGAGCAGGAGGCTTTACAGAGATCCCTTCCAATTTGGATGACCTTGTGATCCTATAACTAACTTTTTCATAGGAAGCGAATTCTCCTAACTCATCCTTGATGAATAAGTCTCTAAGCTGTTCAAAAATATGAAGAAAAGACCATCAAAAAAGGGTAAATATGAGTGAAGACTGGACTCTGCTACTGCTCCCAGGTAGTAAATATCCCTGTCTCTGAGGAATAGATAGGACTCTGTCTTTGACTGTTTCCCATTTTAAATGTCTGTCAGAAAAGATCAATTTTGACCCCAGTGTCACAATTTAGTTCAATTCCCAGATGGGTTCTTCCTTACTTGTTAGCTTTCCAATATAGTTCAGAAATACTTTCCATTCACTCAGCTGATTTGTGCCCCAGGCACAGAGATCATTCATCACTGGTCTGCTCCTCTAATGCAATTCTTCATACATGGCTAAATAGATGAGGGGATACAGGGACATGAATTTACACTAGAAGGTTGCTACAGGTAGTGATAAGCTGATGCATTGGTGAAATTAAAAGCAGATGAAAAAGAAGTCACCTCTGTTATGCTTAGTCATGAGATGATAACTTTAGATAACTATTGGCAACAATTAAGAATAAGGCAAAGGGTCTTATCTCACAAACACCATACAAAGAGTATAAAGTTTATCTTTGAAGCAATAACCAAGATATAACACATTTTTGTTTTAGCAGTATATCCCATCTGTTTTACTGATTTTAAAAGTAGGATAAGGCTATTTCATTCCAGTTTTCCCAGTTGTCAATAAATGGTAATCAGTGAGATTACGAGTCTGAAAATTTGCATATTTATAGGAAAAGGGATAGTGAATAACATGGAGAGCCTTCTTTTATTGATCATATACTGCTGTCTTTTAACAATGAAAGTAAATAATACAGACAGTATTTTAAAGTGAAAGATTGCCAAAAGTAAGTGAGGGCTTGACAGGGGTTTGTGGTACTAACTGCATCTACAAACCAGAAGTCAGACAGGAGTTAATAGGAACAGTTTGATTTTCAGAGGTTCAGACCTTCAGCAAGTCTGTCTGAAGCCAATAAAAACTGCCTATGCTTTCCACCTTTCAGAATCAGACAGTATATATTCAACAGATTGAAAAATCTCTAAATAGTTTAATTTCTCCTACTTCTTAACATCTATACGAGGGATTAACACAATCTAATATCATGCTGACTAAGAACTTCACAGCCATCAATTGTATTTGTTAATCTTTATAGCAGTTGTGAGAAGTATGAAAGTGCTGTTATTCCTCCATTAAAGATAGTGGACTGAGACACGCACAGACTGAATTCCAACATTACAGTGAAAATCAGTGATGAAGAAAGAAGCTGAACCCATGCAATAAAAATGTGAGACTAACATTTTATCTGGTATCTCCATGTGATCAGTTATGTCCTTCATATTCTTCTGATTATTTGAAATTGCAAATATTTTAATAAATGAAAACGCATTAGACTATCACTGCAATACTTCTTAACTATCAGATTTTCAGGACAGATATAAGATTTTCAGGACAGATATCAGCTAAACAATCTTCTAGTATGTGTCTTGAGTCTTATATTCTATTACAGTAAGCTCGCTTTAAGTCTTGAAAAATTTATTTTTTATGTTAGCTAATTCATCTCAGTTTTAGTACAGTATTCTGTTTTCTTATTGGTCGGTCATATGCCACTGATGTTTGATAAACCTGCATGTGTTTTAATCTTACTACTTCATGATTTTTCTCTGTTCTGTTCAAGGGTACGCAAAGATAGGCAAAAGTAAGACCTAAGAGATAGGTTTGTATTTTAGACTAGGAGGCTATAATTGTCCATTAATTTGGATTGTAGACTAACAGTGCCTTATTAAACCAAAAAGAACCAAAACCCTCAAGAAGCACAATTCTTTGCACTTATAGCTCATTCTATATCTCTCCTTTTTTCTGACAGCATTTACAATGGATGTGGTACACCTTTATAACTAATTCAGAACTGTTTTGTATTTCGCATACTTTTGCTTTTTATATGTTATCTCATCCATTTATTACTGTGTGTAATAGGAAGTAGAGTGTATAAGATTTCCTGAAAGTTTCAACATTTAACTGAGGAGCAGAAGGAAGAGGAGACTAGCTGTTACTCAGGATTAGTTCAGCATCTTTCTACCTTTTTTCCATTCCCCATCTTTAAGTATTAATTTTAATTTTCACATAATTTCACCTACACATTTGAAGAGAACCACCCTCCTTTCTGGCCTTGTTTTTCACTCTGCCCACTTTATTCTGTTCTTTCATTACTATCTGCCTTCCCTTTTCTTTATATCCTTTGAGGCGCTGCTACATTTTCATGAAACCTGCTACCTTTTCCCCTGAGCCATGTGCTTTATCTACATTATGTGACTCAGTAGGAGCAGTGTAGCAATTGATTGGTAGTCAGTCAATAGTTCAGCAAATGGTAAGGAACTGCTGAGCACCAAATCATTGATTTCCTCCGCACTGATCCCTTCACAGCTGGTTAGTTTTTAATCTGCTATTACAGATAAAGGGAGATGGAAAATGGAAACAAAATATATCTATATGTATATTACATATAGATAAAATATCATGTATTTATATGTTTAACAACTTTCTATTCCAAGGAAAAAGCAGATAAAAATTTGTTTTGGCAGCATGATCACAGTCAAGAAGGCAGAACACAAATCACAGGGAGGGAGTACATCAGATAATGAAAACCATTAACTCTAATATTGAAAAACATTGTGAATTTTTTACAGCCTGTTTTTTCAGCAAACTCCAAAGAACTTAAATAATGACTTTGAACCAATCCTATTAATTCTGGTTTGGTTTTTTTTTTACTTTTAGAATAAGAATGTATTATGATCTGCATAACATTATCTACCCTGACCTTTTATTCGGAATTTTTTAGAGCCATATTTTTCAAAAGTTTCAAACTTTCAGTTTAGCCCCTGAGTTACAGAAAAAAATTCAGTAACTAGGCTCCTGAACTACAGAAAATTCTGGCCTTGTCTTGATGTATAAGTGAAAAAGCTAGATCCGAAATTGGCTGGAAAAATCTCTTGGTAGAGAAAAAAAACCCATCTTAAGTATGTCATTCCCCATCCCATTTTCTGTAGACATTAAATTTAGATGGAATGTAGACATTTAAACCTATGGCTTAAGCTTTGGACATATTTATGTCTAGAGTGGGTTAGATGAGATGAGAAGAATTCCTGACCAATCTGGTGGCCTTTTACAATAGAATGACTGCGTTGCAGAATAAGGGAAGAGCAAGTGATGTCATCTGTCTTTACATCTAAAAGTCCTTTGACATTGTCTCACACAACATCCCGTCATCAGAAGAGCATTTATGAGATTGTCCTGGTTTACTGGGATAGAATTTTAGATTCAGTTTTCTGTTCAGGAAAGCTGCATTTCTAAAAATACTTCAGCACTCATTTTCAGTGGGAAGAAAGTGATAAGACACATTGTTTTAGCTTTTCAGTCATCATTGGTATGTCATGATCAAGCTCTTTAGCCATCTGGCAGTAGACAGGTGCAGATGCTGGGGGAAGCACAAACCCAAGGCAGTAGCCCTACTTATTCAACAGATAATGTTGAAACTCTTGTCTAAGCTATGGTATTGAAAATCAGTCACTGCCACTTGAAATTTCTATCAATTCATAAGTGTGTTAACCTTTTTGAGTGTTGATGACAGTAGTTCTTACTCAAATGTCATCTAAATGATGCTATATTATATACAAGACAGCAGACTGGAAACATTACTAGCCAAAAAGATTCAGGGAAGACTGCTGGTCTACCTCTTGACATTCACTGAAGGAAAACTGTAAGAGGTCAACAGACCGTCTTGGTTATTTTAATTTCAAAGTTAATACAGAAATCTCTTGTAATCATATCAAGCATATTCACAAAGAGCAGGTCCTCTGCTTGACTAACCTGATCTACTTCTATGACAAAGTGACCTACTTAGTGGATGAGGGAAAGGCAGTGAACATTGTCTACCTGGACTTTAGTAAGGCCTTTGACACTGTTTCCCATAGCATCCTCCTGGAGAAGCTGGCTGCACCTGGCTTGAATGGGCATAGATAACAAGATTAAAAGCAATCTCAATCTTAGTGATTGAGATTAAAAGTAAAATTTCTTGACAAGTAGTAGAGTCCTGTGTGTTTAAGAATGTTGAAGATGTTCCTTTTTCCATAAATCTATCTCTGACTCTTCGGTAACCATGTATTCTGTAAAATGTGATCTGTATTTTATACAGACCATTTACATTTTGAAAGCATTGTATTTTTATTGATTTATCTTCTAGATTAGACTTTGGTTCCACTACTTCTCTATTTTTTATATAATACTAAAAAATAATTGTGATTCTGATTTTTTTTTTTCATATTATCAACCCTTGTGCACCCATGATTAAAATTATTTAACAGTTGAAAAGCTGGTGAGAAATTATTGAATAATTAGTTTCAAGTGCTTATTTGTTATCAGTGCAATAATAGTTCATAAGACTTTGATCTGTAATATTGCAAAAATAAAATTATTTTACTTTGCTTTTCTCATCCTAAATGCAAAAATACTTTTTGGAATCTTTCTCTTGCAATGTTTATATTGCTTGTTTTTTTCCTTTTCTTTCTACCTTTTTTTTTCCCACTGAAACTCAATTAGCATTCTTAATGTGGAGGCTTCAATTTTAGCTCTTTGAAGTAAGTAGTAACCGAGATTTAATGATGTATTGAAGCTGAGGAAATCCACTGTTAAAAGACTGACAATTCTGTATCTAAGCATTTTTTTATTTAAATGATGAAAGTCTATTTAGCAATGGTGACTCTAAGTTAAAGTTTTGATAGAAGCTATAAAATTTATTTTTATCTTTATTTTTAGAGCTTTCCTCAGCATCTGCTACTTACTAATTCCAGGAACATTATGGTGGACTCCTTGAACTTCAGTCTCAGATACATCTGCTACTCTTAAATTTTCGAATTATGTATTTTTATATTACATTCATACATATTTGCACATATACAAACCTCACTCAAACCTCTGCTGAGATTCTTTGCATTTTGATTTATTTTCTTTTCAGCAGACCATTTTGAGTCCATCATGCAGCATGTTTGGGACATCCAGGGGATCAGGCCCAGTCAGTATGGGCTTATGAAAGGCAGGTCCTGCTTTACAAACCTGACCTCCTCCTATGACAAGGTGACCTGCTTAGTGGATGAGGGAAAGGCTGTGGATGTTATTTATTTGGACCTTAGTAAGGCTGTTGACACTGTTTCCCACAGCATTCTCATGGAGTAGCTGGAGGCTCATGGCATGGATGGATGGATACTTCACTGGGTAACAAATAGGCTGGATGACCAGACCCAAAGAGTGGTAGTCAATGGAGTTAAATCTAGTTTGTGGCTGATCACAACTGATGTTCCCCAGGGCTTAATGCTGGGAAATCTCTTTAATATCTTTATCAATGACCTGGATGAGATGCTCAAGTGCACCCCTGGTAAGTTTGCAGATGACACCAAATTGGGCAGCAATGTTGATCTGTTTGAGGATAGGAAGGCTCTACAGAGGGTTCTGGACAGACTGGATAAATGGGCCAAGGACAGTTGTGTGAGATTCAACAAGGACAAGTGCCAGGTCCTGCACTTGGATCACAACCACAACATGCAATGCAACAGGCCTTGGGAAGAGTGGCTGGAAAGCTGCCTAACAGAAGAAGAGCCTGGGAATTTTGATCAACAGTAAGCTGAATATGAGCCATCAATGTGCCTAGGTGGCCAAGAATGCCCACAATATCTTGGCTTGTATCAGAAATAGTGTGGCCAGCAGGACTAGAGAAGTGATCCTTCCCCTACACTTGGCATTGGTGAGGCCACATCTTGAATACTGTGTTCAGTTTTGGGCCCCTCACTACAAGAAGGACGTTGAGATGCTGGAGCAGGTCCAAAGAAAGGCAACAAAACTGGTGAAGAGTTTAGAGTGGAAGTCTTATGAGGAGTGGCTGAGGAAGCTGGGGTTTCATAGTCTGGAGAAAAAGGAGGCTGAGGGGAGACCTTATGGCTAGACCATGTTCTAGCTACCAAAGCCTTTTACTGAATTCAATATAAAGAAGAAAACTGCTCTAAACACCACATACAAACTGTAATGTAAAAAGTATGTTTCAAGACATTTGAATATTGTTTTATACTCTTCTGTGTGCTTTTTCTTCCTTTATTTCCACTTTTTCTTCCTTTATTCTCTTGTCAATCTCCTCCCTTAATGAACCACAATTTCCTATATTGTACTTCTCTTTTTATTGTACTTCTAAGATTTGCTGCTTTGACTTCTATTGTTGGGCTTTAATTCTTCCTGAATGGAAGGTACCTTTAATCAGTATAATTTATACAACTTACATGTAAATCCTTCCAATAGACCAGTATAACATATTGGAACAGAAAATTATATCAGGCAAACATAATAAAAAAGATAATAATTAGACATTACAATAATTTAATAGCAAATATTTCTATTTTTCTTAGTAAACTTGTCTTTTTATAACTAGTTATAGAAGTTTGAATAGTGAAATTACTCAGAATCATTTGTCTCCAAGCAGTCTTTGTCAGTTATATATCATATATAACTGTGTTGACAAACAATGGTAGGACAAGGGGTAATGGGCACAAGCTGGAACACAGGAGGTTCCACTTAAATTTGAGAAGAAACTTCTTCTCAGTGAGAGTGACAGAGCACTGGACCAGGCTGCCCAGAGAGGTTGTGGAGTCTCCTTCTATGGAGACATTCAAAACCCACCTGGACGCCTTCCTGTGCAACCTCATCTAGGTGTTCCTGCTCCGGCAGGGGGATTGGACTAGATGATCTTTTGAGGTCCCTTCCAATCCCTAACGTTCTGTGTGATTCTGTGTGTGATATAGGTTTTTTAGTATAGAGAGAAGAATGCAGAAGAAAAACATTTCAAATGTTAATGAAATCCTCCAATAATCATCATCATCATATTTTCTAGAATTTCTATGTGATTGTCTCTACTAACAGTGCTAACCCATAACCACCTGAGCCTTCTGCTCTTAGAGGTTCTTCTGCATATGGAACAGCAGGGCAAGAGTGGGTTTTCAATCATCTACGGCACCTCCGCAGGTATGCAAGACACTGAACCACAGACCAATTCAGATGCTCAGTCAGAGCTGCTTCATTAATAACTTAATAACAGTATTTTTTGAGTATGCTAATTGATTGCTTCTGGCATACTTTAAGTACAAGAAAATATTTTAAAAAATTAAATAAAAAGACCAGTTGCCATTTTACAGAATAAGGGACTGGCTTTTAGACTTCTACTGTCTTTCAGATTCACAATCAAATCATTAATTAAAGCTCAAAGAGTTTTTGGCTAGGTTTTCACTGTTAGTGTTGCCAGAAAAGTAGTCCTTGGTGAAAAATAATAAAAACAGATTGCTTTGGACTTCATTACTGCATGGCAAGTTTTCTGCTTGTTTTGGTAATGGATTACCACTTTGTTTACAAATGGATATTCACTGTCCCAGAACAAACCTGATGATGTTATATAGAATTAAAACATTCTCAGACTTTTAAGATATTATCAAAGCTAACCAATCTGAATGCTGCATATAGCTGATACCAGTGGTAAAGTAGGGAGAATGAACTCAGAAGAAATTGATGAGCACTGGATCACAGTCAGGTTCTGTTCTTACACTATTTGTCCATGAATAATGCAGGCAAAAATAAAATAAGATTCAGCCCAGTTTAAAGAAGCTTTCAAACACACACACACACAAAGCACAGAGCCTTCTCATGACATATGTCCCTAAAAATAACCTAGACTTCAATGTTTTCTTAAAGAAAACGTATGATTATTAATGAGATATATTTTTTAAAGAAATGGGATAATTAAAAAACACTTGAAATTAAGTACGAGTAGGTATTAAATTTTATATATATATATATTCATATATACTGATAAATATCACAAAAATTATAAAGTGTGGTGAAAGAAAATTTAAAAAGGGCATATTTAGCTGAGACCTTGTGGCTCTCTTGGAAGCACCTTTGTAGGACTGAAGAGATGAAAAGAAAGCAAGGTGTAAATCTGTTTGGTAGGTAAAGATGTACTAAAAACAAAAAAGGGATTAATAATTACAAATGGGAACATAAGGTGGTTTACAAAATCTTGTGTAATTCTTCTTTATCAACCAAAATAGTATGATGTGATCTATCTTTTAAAATTTTTTTTTATTTTTTTTTTTTTAAATCAAGGAGTGGTAGCATCTTATGGCTTAGTCCCATAAACTCTTTAAACCTGTCACTTTATTTGGGGTGTTTTTCATTATTTTAAAGGTCTAATGTTATTCACACAAAGAAATAAATTTCAACACATGTATACCAGAATGAAGTTCTCACCTATTTCAGCCTGTTACAAAAACTGTATAATTTAGACTGCATCATCCCGATAATCTACATCAGCTATAAGAAATTATAAACTTCTTGCTAGAAATGGCACAGAGCTTTTAGAGGAATTCACTGACTGCTCTTTTTGCTGGGTCATTCTAGGTACCAAGTTGAAAACAGTTACTAGAAGACAAAGTACTTTTGGCCTCCCCAAGTAATAAGTAGACTTTTCCTTCAAGTCTATCTTGTAGAAGTGTTTCTTTTCCTTTGCTATAAACTAAAATATTCTCACAGATAGTTCTTTTTCTCATATAAAAAATTAAGCTTATATTTCTTTCTTATTCAAGACTAAGGGCATATAAGTATTTTCTTCATATAACCCAAGAAAATCATTCACTTTTCATTCCTAATGTGAAGTTCAATTTCCATTAACTTTACACATTTAGAAGGAATAAGTCAGGTTTTTTTCCCATATTAATTATATTCTTAAAGACATAAATTAAATTATAAAAATTCTAAATAGATGCAGGTAGTTTTATTCATTATTCAAGGGCAAAAACCACTGCAAACTGCAAAAACCACTGCAAAAACCACTGAAAACTGAAGGATTACACTTATTCTCAAAGTTATACAGCCATCTGTGTTCCGACTGAACAATAAGCACAGGATCTAGGAAATATTCATTTCCATATAAGAAATTTGGAGTTCATAAGAAAAAAAAAATCTGCCAAATTACCCACTATCTGGGTCTATATTACACCGTTTTTGTTCATGGTACAGAGGTATAACATACCTCCTATCCTTAGATAAGAGGTTTGTGTACTCTTTTTATGAAGGTGCCTTACCTTTGTCCACTGTCACTTCTGTGAGGCAGTTCCTCTATATAAAGTTATGTTTACCAAAGAACAACAAAGAAGTGAGATCTTTCTTTCTGAAGTATTTGTTCCTCTCTTTCAGGTTTATGTTAAAGACAAAACATGACCTCCAAAGTTTTGAATAATTTACTCCTATCTTACCATTACACTTTGAGATAAAAATCAAAGTGTGACATGCAACTATTAAAAGCATTTATACAAGAAATTAGTTTGGGCACATAAGACTGAAATTATATATATAACATCTGTGTCCAATGACAATGAAAACAACAAAAAATTAAGGTAATAATTATAAAATCTGAAATTGTGTATTTCTTTGGAAAGCATAATCCTGAAATAACAGCTACAAGCACAGCAGAACTTCCAGAATGCAAGAATGGTTTGTAAAGGTGTATTTAGCTTCCTGTTATCTCTAAAAGATGGTAGTGAAATAACAACATCTTGACTTCATGACATAGTAGAAGCAATGTGGTAGAAACAAAATATATGGCTAAAATGAGGCAAACAAAAAGGAAAATAGTCTTAAAGCTGTAGACCACTGATTGATGGAAGTAATACCCTGAAGACAAATACAAAAATATCTGCCCATAAGATTCAATGAGAAGTCATGAATAGAAATGATATATGAGATTAGATCAATATTATCATATTTGCAATCCACATAAGGTTATCAGGGAACTTAGTGCTGGAAATGGTTTTTAAGTGAAATAGAAGATCCAAAATTCTACTAAAGGTTGACTTTTATGTTTAACTTCAAAAATTTAGTTTCTTATTGTGCTGGAGTTAAAAAAAAAATACACGAGATTACTTATATCCTAAATTCAGGATTCTAATTATCTAGTTCCCTGAGGAAAGTAAGACTTAGATGGCATAAGTCTGGATGTGTTGGTACCTCAAACTCCAATCTATTTGTGAAGCTGCCTAATTTCATAGATATCTCAATTTTTTTTGAAGCTCCCCAGGCACCTGAGCTGCAGCATTAACCATTAAATTACAGTGTATGGTACATATGAGTCAATTACTTGTCCCCATAATTGAACTTAGGTGTTAAATGGCCTAAATCCATGCTATTAAAGTCTCTCAGCCTTTGAAAGAGGGTAACTATTCAAAAAACGGCTATTAGAAATAGGAATTGGCCCAAACCACAACTGTATTAGGGACAATTCTAACAACTGAACACTTCAGATGATTGAATCACAGTGCTGGGAATGGTCCCTGCCACTTTGTAATTTACTAGTATAGATGTAGCCTAAATGTATGTCTCTAGGTACAATCCTAACAGCACCAATGTGCTCAGTGTCAGAAAGTTGATAATACCTGCAGAGCAGCAGTTCTGAGAGCAGAGATATCATTTAAACCTCATCAAAATACAAAAATGCCTCATTGGTGAGACATTTACCTTGGTTTTGGGGAAATATAGTTTCCAATACCTATTTTAATTTGCCTGGGCTAAGATTAGAGCTGGTATTTCCTACCAAAGTGGTTTGCTCTGAATATTATTTTAAGTTTGGGAACTATCTGCATCTCTTTTTGAGGTATGCAGCCCTGTGTAATAATAATAAAAAAAGGTTTACTAATATTTTTTCAATATTAGTAAGTTTTCAATATCAGCCTTCCAAGTACACAGTGCATTTATTAGGGTTCATGTTCATTGTAGTTTCTAATAGGAATTTTTTTACTGCATCAGAGACTGGATTACTTTATACTGTTAAAATACATTAAAACAATAAGGACTGGAAAAGCTATAACCTGTAATAAATTATAGCTCACTGGTCAAGGGTGATGCAGAGGGTGAAAAAATGACCCCTGATGAGAGGGGAAGGATGGAACAGAATGCAGGTGACCCATCTGATTACCTTTAACTGGGAGAGGTACTGTTCATAATGGTAGAAGCCTCTTACCTACCTCCAGGTTTTGACTAGCCTGATTGCAGTATTTTAAAACCAAAACCAGGTTTAAGATTAGAATTCTCAAGTGAAAGAAAAGATCTAATTCTTCCCCAGAAAGTGTGATTTTCATTTGTTCTTTCACTGGCATCGTCCACTTTCCAGTTTTAGTGGCTTCTCACTTTGTTCATACCATGTTGAACTTTCCTTATATGTCATATAAAGAGCATGTAGTGATCAGGATTTGCAAGTCTGATAAGTCTCATTTGGACCTAGACAGTCTTTTTTAAAGCCTGATGACCAAGAAAAGACTATATCTTTCATTACTGTAGCTATTAAAAAAAAGCTTACTTTTTGTTGACTTATGAATCATCCATCAGGATGTTTGTTTCTTTTCAAGAAAGAAAAAATCTTTTTAAAGTCAATAATGACAAAAATTAGAAAATATCAGTGTGAAAAACTTCATTCAAATACTCTATAGAAGTGAATACATTTTATGATCTTATTAGAGGAAATGTTTAATTTTTATTTATATA
>NW_010172658.1:31854-33984 GCF_000695765.1 Mesitornis unicolor | reverse complement strand
CAGCAGCCCTCGGGGGGCGGAGGGGTAGAGGCTCTGCTGGCTCCCCTTGGCACCCCCCGTCCGGCTGGGGAGACCCTTCCCCAACGGGTCCCTGGCGGCTGGGGGCATTCTGCTGCCCACAGCAAAGCACAGAGTGCCCTGGCCACGGGATCACTCCAGAGTGAGCATCCCAAAACACGGGGTGTGAAGCATCCCGGAATGAGCTTCTCAAACCACAGGGTGTGGAGCATCCCAGAGCGAGCATCCCAAAACACAGGGTGTGAAGCATCCCAGAGCGAGCATCCCAAACCACACGGTACTGAGCATCCCTGAAGGGAGCATCTCCGGAGCAAGAATCCCTGGCCACCGGGCATGGAGCATCCCAGGCAGGAGCTTTCCAAGCCAGGCAGCATCAAACCTCGGAGGACATCTGGGAGCGAGCACCCCAGGCCAGGGTGTCCCCTATTTCTCTCCTTTGCTCTCCTTCAGGAGTTGCTGGAGACACCGAGGTTTAGAGGGACACCAGATACCTACAGAGAGACTTCACACTGCTCAGGAAGTAGAAGATGTGTCCTTGTCCTCGTCCTTCCCAGCCAGGAGCCCTCCTGGAGCCTGTCTACCCTGGGGTCCTGCAGTGAGTGCAACCTCTCCCATGCCCACACCTTCCCATCCTCTGCAGGCTCAGCTTTGAGCCAGGCTCTGCCACAGCCAACACCCACAGCACTTTGCTCTTCCACCTTATTCCCCTCAGCTCCATAGATGGGGAAACTGAGGCACACTGCTGGGAATCCCCTTTCCAAGCAATGTAAGGGGCAGAGATGCCTCGTCTCACCTTTGCAGAAGCCGGGTCCCCCCTGCTCCGCATGGATGCCCAGGGCCTGCGCTCCTGGACGGGAGAGCGAGTTAAAGACTTGCTCAGTGAATTATTTAACGTGGTGGTTGGAGCTCTGGCACCGGTGTGGGCCTTCGTGAGCACTGCAGTATTTGGTAGGTCTCAGGCAATGCACACAATAAATAGTCAATTTTATTTACTGGGGCACGGGGTAAATGGTGCTGGTAAAACCCACCCCAGGAACCAGTCTGCAAACCCCCTCCAAGGGACCCCATCCCTCCCAATGCCACTTGAACCCCATAGCAATGAGATGGGGACAAGAGCCACATCCATGGAGGCTGAAATCCTGTAAATCCGACCCAAATTCTCCCCAGTGAACCCGTGATGCCTCCTCCCAGCCCTGCCCATGCTCCCCAAGGGGATGCAGCCCCTGGAGCACGGCCCCATCACACACAGGATCCCCAAAGCACATCCCCATCCTCAGTGGATGCTCCCTGCACCGAGACACCACAGTGAGAGCACCCTGACCTTCATCCGGCTGCGTTTGGTTCAGCATCACAAGGTTTGGGTTTCACCTGGAGATTGATTAAAGCCTCCGAGCTGCGGAGGGGCAGAGTTAAGGTGACCGGGAAAGGACCTCGGCCAAGGTGGGCGCTCGTGGGAGAGGATACGGTGGGAGTTGTTTTATTCCCTCTGCGGCTTCGCAGCTGGATGGGGAACATCCAGGCTGATGTCCCGGGCTTGCCAGGGCAGCATCGCAGAGCTGTGTTCGTAAGTGAAGAACTGCTGGGTATTTTTTTAAACAAAGACGTCACTTCTCTAAATTGTTTGCTGGAATCGGCGAGCTGCTCATAAATTAGGGGAGAAGCCGCCCTCTCTGTCACTCGTGCTCTGGCCCTCATGCAGTTTTGCTTTTACAGGTTAAACCCGAGCGGCCCCAGTAGCAAATTAAACTTTGCAAGGCTGCTGGCACGGCCAAGGGCTGAGCTGAGCCTGGGTTTAACGGGGACACGGAGCTGCTGCTGTGGGCCATGGACAGGTCCCATCTGTGCCTTGTCACCTGCCCAGACCCTGGGAACATCCATCGATCCTGGAGCTGGGAGGTTTTGGGATGAAGCTGAATTTTTGGATGAGTTTGAATCGACACGGTACCGACCCACCCAGCAGAACCAGCAGAAGGTTTGGGAACCTGCCTTGGGCTCTGCCCCCCATTTGCTCCCCATCGTGGGGGTCTCACAGAGCCTCTCACGTCCTGCGGCCCCGATGAAGCTGTGAGGAGGATTTTGGAGGCTGGGCGGTGGTGAGCAGGGAGGCCTGCG
>NW_010172658.1:28504-31777 GCF_000695765.1 Mesitornis unicolor | reverse complement strand
TTTGCAGCCCTGGTAGGCAGCTGCAGGGCTGGGGGCTGGGGCAGGCGGGACTGGAGGGAGCTGGGACTCCCCACCCAAGTTTAGGGACCAGAGTGAATCCCAGCCTGGGTCTCAGGGTGGGGGGTGCTGGGGAGCCCTGGGGGTGGAGGAGTTTGGAGGAGGGGATGCAACCACCCCATTCTGTGTTAGGGAGCCTGATTTGGCGCTGGGTGGCCGGGACAGGCAGAGCTGGGGGGCAGGCGGCCTCAGGGGACCCAGGGCTGGCACTGGGGACTGGGTGAGCACTGGGAACAGCGGTGTGAGGAGCAGGGAGGGCCGCAGAGCACCTGCTTCTGCCCAAGGCTTGGCCTCAGCCCAGGGCGATTCACTTTTGGCATCGGTGCTCGCACACGCTCCGACAAACAAGCGGCTGGGACGCCCTGGCAGCGCTCAGAGGCTCCATCCCTCCCACCATGGGATGGGGAACACCCCTGAGCTGGGGGCTGCTCTGCCCCAAAGCCAAAGCAAAGTCCCAGCCCGGGTCCCGGTGCCACTGTGGAGCTGTGTCAGCACTCGCCAGCCCTGACCCTGGGCCCCGAACAGGAGGAATGGGGAAGCTTCTGCCCCGCTCTGCCTCAACAGCACAACCTGGCTCCTTTTCCCAGGTCCAAAGGAGAGGAAGGAAGAACGGACGAGGACTTCATGGGAGCTTTGCACCCCCGGGCTCTTTGGCGCTGCCTCGGCTGCCTCAGGACGGTTCCCAGCCTAATCCCTCTGGTGATGCTGGATCCCTGTGAAGATGGAGGAGAGACCCGCAGCAGAGAAGGGCCAATGCTGCTCTCTGAGGAAACACAGTTTGCTGGCCCTTAGTGCCAATGGTGAATACAGAACCAGCACCAGGAGAGGCTGCACATGAGGCAGCTTCACCCAAGCCCTTTTCCCTACCTGTCCAGTGCCCCTCGGGGCTCCAGGTCCCCTCGGGGGCAGCACGACCTTCACCACAGCGAGTTTTCCCTTGGAAGAGGATGGCCCAAGGCAGCAGCCCCAGGGAAGGGCAGCCGTCAGCAGCAAACCCCGCAGCAAACCGAGCATGCCAGATCCTCAGCATCAGCAGACGGCTTAGCTCATCACCCCGAGGAGCAACGGAAACTCAGACCGGTCCCTGGGGGGAAACCGCTGATTCCTCATCAGCTTTCACCTCCCAGGTCCCTGGAGGTGCCATTAGCTGACACATTCACGCAGCGTCACCCACCGCACTTACCACCAGCCTGGTGGCACTTGCCAAGACACCCACAGAGGGTCCTGCATCCCCCCCATGGGTGCCAGGGCTCACCCAGCCTCTCGGGGAGCGCGCGTTTCCTTCTGCATCGCCCCGCGCTGCTCAATTTGTCATCACGGTCCCTTGGAAGATCAAATGAAGACGTGTGTCCTTATACGGAAGATTTGGCTCTCGTTAATGGCTGAGGTTTACAGGGCCTGTGACACAAACGATGTCAGCTCTCTTCAGAAGGCCTTTCCTAATGATATCCACTATTAGCTAAACATCTACGCAATCAGCTTCACTATTAACTATAGCTTCACTATTAACTATTCATTAAGTGCCCAGGCTCCTGGATGAGATCAGATTTTGGGCAGCCATTGAGATGATGATACTGAGCGTGTCGAAACCAACTCCTTCAACTGGAGGTGGTGGAGGTTTTCTCTGGAAACCACTCTCCTTTCAGGAGCGGCGTCTCACTCCCATTTTCTGTCCTTTAAGCAATTTTTTTCCCATTCAAATTTAAAGCATTTGAAGCAAACACAACTGCTTTGGGTAAAGAGCTTTTCCCCTGCCAGCGGCTGATAAGGAGAGGCAGGCGCCTGCTCCGGCCACAAGTCTCCTCCATCCTCACAAGCCGATTCCCCAGCTTCACTCCCTGGCCCGAGCTGAGGATGCTTCACCAACAGAGCTGCTTGGGATGTGACCCACCTCTTCTCACTTCATCCATGGGAAGCATCATCCCGGCTCCATCACCTCTGCTGGGGCAGGATTTGGGGACCGATGGCAGCCTGGACCAGAGGGCAATGGGGACCAGGCTGCCAGGGACCGAGGGAACTGGCCCATGGCCCCAAGGGAGGCACCTCCGCAGCCGCCCACGGGTGCCCTCTCCTGGCCGGTCCCCATGCACGGAGCTTTCACACTGAGTTACCTTTTTCCACCCTAAACTTCACCGTGGAGCTGCTCCCTCAGGGCACAGCCCCAGCTCTGCCCAGGACCCCTTGCTCTGCCCCGGGTACCAGAGGATGCTGATGCTCAGGAGGGCGCCGGGCTGCATCACTTCACTGCAGTGCGCCACTGGCTCCCTGGTATTGCAGGATAGGAAAATAATTTTTAAAAATATAAGAGAAAATTGACATTTGGAAAGCCCAGGAGGTGCAGGTAACGCTGCGAGCTCCCTCGCCTGACTGGAACAGCCTGGCCCAGATTGAGCTGCCTGCACCAGCCAAATGCTGAGGTGGAGTTTTCCTCCCCAGCAGCAGCCACCCCCTGCAGCTCTGATCCGGGCAGGGCAAGGCAGGCACCCGCAGTGGGGTGCAGACACCCACAGTGGGGTGCTCACACCCCACATCCCACTCAGGGCTCAGCCTCTCCTCATGCAAAACCATGGCAAACCCAGTATTTCTGAACACATCCTCGTCCAACCCCTTCTCCAGGCCACCTTTGAACCTGGTTTCACTCCTCCAGGTGTGCTATTTTCCACGGATTCGGGATGCTCTTCGCTTGGCAGGTTGATTCTGGGCATTGGATCTCAAAGGAGGCGTACACATTATCTTAAAAAGGCAATTTATTTCATTTTCTGAAGCTTATATTACATGCATCGACTGACGCTAGCACAACAGTTAACAGCAGGGCTGGGGTTTGGCCAGACTTCCATTAGTGTTTCTGGAATAAACCAGGCCAAATTAAAGACTATTTTGCCCTTAGAAAATACAGTCATCATACAAGGAATGGGTGTTTTTTTTTCCATTTTAATTACTCCTACCCTTGAGCTGCACATAGCCGATGCTCTGGCTTACCAAAAAAGGAGGCAGGAGGGGAAAAAAAACCCTCACACACATACACACACTCCTCCCATGCACCCCTAATAAACCACTGAGGTGGGAGGACTGAACCTAACTCTATTCAGAGGGGAAAAAAAAAACAACCACAAACATAATACCAGGAATAAAGCTCTTACAACAAACCAGATGCAGTACCCTTTAATAGTTGTACTAGATAAAAACATTGTACGCGTTGTTCAATGAGATGCTACC
>NW_010172658.1:0-28473 GCF_000695765.1 Mesitornis unicolor | reverse complement strand
TTCCTGTTGTTTCGTTCTCTCTCACGTTCGATGGGTTTGAACAAGGAGCTGAATACACCGAAATAATTGGCTTTTAAAAAGAAAAATATTGCCTTTTTGTCAGTGTCTGATGGATATTCCCTCGTACCCACCAGAGGAGGGCGGACAGTGCACCAGAGGTGGCAGCCTACTATAGGCTTAAATACCAAGTGCAGATACACAGAAGCAGACGCGTTCATCAGGCCAGGTTGGTACAGCAAACGTCAAGCCAGGACGTGTTCGTTTCCACGCGGAGAGAAGATTTGCTACAGCGGCCCCGTTCAGTCCCCGGTCACTTGCGTGGCTTGGCCGTCCGAGGTCTGGTTGGTGGACTGGATGAACATGGGCTGCGTGATGTCCTGGCCTGCAGGCATGGTCACTTGCTGGATCTGGTAGAGTTGCTGGGGACAGAAACGGCCGTCAGTTCCCAGCACACCCAGCACAACACAGGGCATTAACCCCGTGAGTTTAGTGCTGCTCACAGCAGCTCTCAGGTCCAAGCAACATCTGTCCCAAAATACAGACCACGAAAGGCCACAACACATTTGGTGCTAAATCACAACCAAGCAATGCTGCGGATTTCTGATGTCCAAACTGAACTCAGGTAACTTCACATCGAGCTACTGACTGCTGCACAAGACCTTTATTCCTAAACTGGTTAGGACTAAAAATCGATCCCACCCAGAGTGCAAGGGACTGGGTTAATTAAATTCGGGGTGAGTGCAACAGAACACAAAGAATCCCCCTGAATTAAGACTGGGACAGCATCCACCTATCCTGCTCCTGGTTAGGGTTTGGTAGCAGTATTTCAAGAGGAGATCTGCTAGATCATGTCAAATTTAGGACAGGCTTTCCAGCCCTTGACTTCAAAGGGATGCAGCACCAACCAACTCCAAGCTCCTACCTGTCCATCTGTGAACTGGCTGAACTGCTGCTGCCCTTGCTGGACTTCTGTCTGAGTTATCTGCAAGGACAAGAGAAGGGCGATCACCGACAGCGCTTCGGAGAGCTCACAACCCCACTAAATAATTCTGCTGCTGCTTTTCCAGAGCTTTTAGACTCTTTCAGATTTCATCACCCCACCACATGGTAAGACACGGCTTATGCCACCGACCCACGGTCACGCTGGTGCTGACCGCAAGTCAAGAACAGAGGACGTGGGATTCAGCCGTCCCAAACCAAACCAAAGCGCGTCCTCCCTGATTTCTGTGAGGATCACAGAAAAGCAGCAGCCTTCCCATCCTCCGAAGGCAGAGGAGAACCCCTCAGCGACCAGTCTCAACACGAAGATGAGACAACCTGCTGGCAGCCACGCTGGTCTCCACGTTTCGCCTCTGTAACAGCTCTCCCGAGAGGCTGCACGGCTGCTCCTCCCGCACCCAGCCAGAAGGAGAAGTAAAGAGAAGGTTGATGAACTGGAGTTTTACCTGCAGTCAGCTCAGAAGCAGCAGGAGCTTTACACAGCGAGACACACACACACACATAACCGCATGCACCCTTCACGTATAGGTAAAGGAGGCTTCCGCTACGCTCCTTGCTTTATTAAATCTGACGAAAGTAACAGGAAGAAAAGAAAACGCAGGAATCCTAGCCCAAGAGTTGGGAAATTGGACTGGAGTTTGCAGTTTCAGGAGCCAGGGAACAACACTTTACCGGTTCGTGCCAGCCCTGCCGTCAGAGCGCATACCTGCTGTGCATTGGTTGCAAGCGTCTGGATCTGCCCCTGGACTACCTGGGTGCCTGACACGGGCTGGGCTAAGCGGATATACTGCAGCTGGCCAGCATTCAACTGAACCTGGAGACAAGCGGAGGGGGCAGGAGAGAAAATTAAACAGAGAGCGGTGGAACCTGAAACACACACATTTGCCTTCTTGTTTCCACGACAGAAGCCAGAGCAGCAGATGACACCGGGAAGCTTCGGTCGGTTACTGGTTGGGATGAGTTCACTACCACAGGCCCTGCCAAGTGCACCGAACTCCTGCGGGGTCGTGACTAAAACCCCGAGGAAGCACAACATCACTGCTCTCTCTGGAACGGGAGCGGTCCGTTAGTAGCTCAAGCGTATTAATTGCTAAATTTCGGAGAGCTTGGAGAACACTTAAGTTTTTCTTGTTGGTTAGGAGAATGGAGTTACTGCTTTGATGTATCGTTTCATAATGACACTCCTGCCACAACATATAAAAATATATACAGGAAATTTTCACATAAAGACAGCAGAGATGACAAAACCCAGGAGTATTTTTAAGGTAACATTAGGAAGGTTTTAATGCAGCTCTCTGCTGACGTATGTCAACCCCACCTGGCAAAGGCCAATACCTTCGGTGTCCATACCTGGTGTGTAACATCCACATGCAAATGGATTTCCTACAACCTTGATCCTGCAAGGCTTGGGGGGGGGTGGGATGTGAAGACAAAATGTCATCATAGGAAATCTTAACTCTCACCTTGTATTTTCTGGGATATAACCAGCCAGTACTACTAAAACACATCTGAGGAGCGATAAGAAGTCACAGTGTGATGGATACTACAGCTGAATATTCCATTTGGTGTAATTCTCTGATGCTATAATTTAACTTTAGAACATGTAGATTCACAGCTTTAAGGTTTATTATATATAAAGAAGTGTTTTGAGGTTTTTATATTAAAAAAGGGGAAAGGAGGACATGCAAAATACTTGAAAACTGCTGACGAGGTTCAAGTGCCCACAACACGGACTTGGCATTTACACAAACACTGCTGACTTCACCAGCTGTGCCTAAAAGCTCCAATATCATCTCGAGACCAAATAAACTCCGCATGAGCATAAACACTTCAATAAAGAATCTGTTTCTGCACCAGGATCTAGCTGCAGATCGTGTTTGCCACATGGGGGGGTGGGGTGGATTCCTGCACAGATTTCAACTGAATGGATGAAAGCCATTTGGGAAGAGCATTTGCCCAAAAATGAGGGCAAGCTACAAAGAACCTGCTCAATGAGGTCTGGCTAAAACTCAGATTAAATTTATAACAAAATTAATGCAGATAAAGATATGATTACCATTTAATTGACATATGCACTTGCAGGTTTTTCTCAGAAAATAAAATAAAAGCCACCTCTCCACAGGCAACCCGTGGTCCGAGTAAATGCTAAATCTCAGCAGAGGAGTGCAGAGAGTATCAGGAGCACGTGGAAAAGCAGCACAGAACATCTGTAAGATTTCCTGAACGCTCCTGCCATCGCCAGAGGCACTACCAGTTTTATGAGAGTGTTTCGAGCTGTCAGATCCGTGCTATGAAAGATTCTTATTGAACCCTAGCAGCCACCAGAGTGAAAAGGAACCGTCTAAGAGCGCTAACTGTATCAGGAGAGAAAGGAAACTCAAGGGAAAGATAACCAAAGCACAGAGCAGGACGGAGAGCAGCACTGAAGAGACAAGGACTGTGATTCTGTGAAAATAAAGACTACTGCCAGGTCAGGGCACTAAAAAGCTCTCATGAGTGCACGGCTTCATGTTCCGTTTTACTCCACTTGCTGGAAGTGAGCGAGGGGAACGATGCTTCCTTCAGCACGAGCTGGTACACGCCATGATTAAGAAGAACCCTCTTAATTACAGACAAAACAGCATCTCTGCTAGATACAGAAGAGCAAACTGTGACTATTGCATTAAAACTCTGCTCCTAAGGTGCTCTGTTTTGCAGTCTGATGCTCATTAGAGATCCAAATGCTCCCAAAGATGAAAGATCCCACCGTGGCTCTGGGCAGAAGCGTAAGAAACCTCTGAGGACCACTCACAGGTACTGCTTCCTGGATGCTCCCAGCAAGAGGAAGGTTGTAGCAGGTGCTTGGCCAAAACCAGACATTAATTCATTAAAAAGCCTTCAGTCTCATGCTCCTAAAACACGAGACCACCTGCAACAGCACCTACATGGAAATCAGAACTTTCTGCAGAAGGTTGTGGTCTCCTCACAGCTACTTTATAAAGATTTATTTCTCTTAGCAGATCTTCAAGCCCCCTTCACATAAAGAGTTACGGCCCCCACTGGAAAACAAGTCTGAGCTGTGCTTTTATTGCTGGACCAAAGGAGGACGCTGCAACATTTGGTGCTGTTGCAATGGGTTCACATAGGCTAGAGGTGGAGATGTCCTTCCAAAATGCTCTGAGGAACAAGTGGATTGGATTTTCATAAGGAAAAGAAGAAAACCAAAACTGAATGTAAAAGAAACGTAAAGGAGGATGCAGAGAGGTAAAAAGGTTGCTTGTAGTAAGACACCAAACTCAGCAAGTCTTTCTGACCAGCACCTTAAGCCAAGGGGTAGGAATGAGCTGAAGCCTTGAGAGATGAAAAGAATTTGGAAGTGAACTGGAAAAGTCTGGCGGCGCTCACATCTGAGCCCTTCTCGAGATGCTGTGTCAAAGCACAAGCGTTTGCCAGACGTACAGGGGGAAGCTCAGCAGCTCTTGAAAAGCAAAACTTGTGTGAAAGATCAGTTTTGCCCCAGCTGCCGGTAACAGAAACCAAAGACAAAGCGAAATCCTCGGTCGCTTGGTCTGACCTTTGGGTTGCTGCTTAAATACACAGAACTGGATGGATTTTTCTTTTTTTTTTTTTCATTGAAGAGGTGTGAAATTTTCCAGATGGGAACTGAAAGGCCCAGCTTTGTTGTTACTGTAAACTACAGATACATGGCGGGGGGAATAAGTGACTTATTTTGACCCTGTGTTTACCTAGGACACAAGCCAGGCCGCTCCTGCTGATGCTGGGTACTCAGAACCCCATTTTTAAGGCCACAGCAGGTCTATATCGATGTGAAAAGTGAGGAGATATCTTCTGATTCTGCAAAGCCATTCCTCCAACCAGCTCAAAGTATTTTGTACAACTATTTCTTATAACACAGGAGTTTATTAATAACTCACAGAGGGCCCCTTGCCCACTCAGTCTGCCAGGTCGCGACTTCAGATTGCAGAGGCAGAACCAAGTAAAGGCAAAAGAAGTTAATGATGCTTTATTGAAACCATGCTGTAGCAAAGAACTAAGGCTTATCCAGGAAATATTTCATTGATTGCTTCCTAATCGTAACTATTTCACTCAGGGGAAAGCGCTGGGGGTGGGCAATGTGTCTACACTGGATGAGTGAAGATTTATTTCCTCCTCCACGTCACACCTGGTTAGTTTTTCCTCTCTTAAGTGCAGGAAACACACCACTCAATCCAAACTTCCTCTTACAGTTAAAAAAAGCATACATTGACAGTCTCATGCCAGAACACCAGCGGACAGTTTGCTCACGAGACCGTTACCCATCTCTACCGGTCAAGTCTTACCGGTATTTGCTGGATTTCTCCCGTATTGGTGATGATCTGCTGCATGACTTGCATGGTCTGCCCAGTTCCGCTCTGAGCCTGCTGGGTCTGTCCTTGTGGCTGGGCCTGCACTATCTGTACCTGCTGCCCTTCTCCAACCTGCATCGTCACGGGGGTGCTCTGCATTCGACACGGGGAGAAGGACCAAGCAAGGACTGAACAGAGGTGAAACAGCCACAGGATACAAAGATTGTAACAGAGAGATGCTTCCTAGACCCACTGCGACTTCTTGATGCTTAAATCACCACGAAGGGCACCCAGGACCTACGCAACCCTTGTTACTAAGGCACCTGAGCACCTGATCACGACCAGAAAGCACATTTCTATGTTGTTATTGACTGTTCTGAGCAGTGAGGATACCGCAATAGGTTACACACGGGCGATGAGGGTTTCTCTGGCTCCTCTGAAACACAAAGCTCTCGGCGCTGCTCGGTGCTCACCTGCCCTTGCTGGGGCTGCGCGATGATGATCTGTCCTGGCTGGATGGTGGTTGTGGACGTGGTGGTCTGCTGTCCCTGCTGCTGTCCCTGGACCTGCACTGCTGCAGGCTGCTGAGCAAGAGTGAAGTAATACTGTACGGGCTCAGCGGGGGTCACAGCCTGACGCACCTCCTCCTGCGGCACAGGTAAAGGACAGGTAAATGTGGAGGGAACAGAGATCAACACCCAAATACCCCAAGCACAGCTGAAACACGCCCCCATAAGCATGCTCCATGGGAAAGTACCTTTAATACCTCATTTGTAACAGTTTAAATAAGTAAATCTGGAATGATGAATCAAAACCGGTTTCCTCATTTATACATGGAAATCAAACCCATTTCCAATACCCTATGTATAATGGTGCAGTCACCCATTTCATTAAGAGAAGCAAATGAATTGAATTACCATAGTCGAAAACCGCACAACTCCTCGTCAGTAAACCCCATCATCGCTCGTTATCTTAACACAGAAGGAATTGCAAATGCACCAGGAAGACTGACAAAGCCTCGTCCGTCAACAAAACCCTGCTCTTAGCTGGCATGCCCAAGACAAATCTCAGTCTAGCTCTGCTGTTAACCTCCCGGGAATGAAAGTCAATGACTGGATGTACACCGCCGTGCCTTTATTTATTTATTTAAATCCAGCTTTTCTAGAATTATAACGACTGCATCTTGCACCAGGGCTCAACAGCCCGATTCTGCTGGTAGCAGCAATATCTCAACAGCGTGAAGAAACAAAAGGCTCTGCTCTGGCTCACTGTCAGAAGCACAGGCGCTAACACTGCTGGTTTGCTTTATCTAAACAGCCCCTTATGACTAATGATATTTTAGGCTAAGAAGTAGATTTTCAGAGGTGATGCTGAGTGGCAAGCCATTAACACTCAAAAATCAGCACCGTTCAGCTCCCCAGAGGAGCGGTTGGATCTTGCACCTACGGAAGGTGCAGCTCTCAGGCGTTCACTCCATGGCAGAAGGCGTAAACAATCCTCTCCCAGCCTCCTCGAGTTCACAGCTGAGAGTGTAGGATGTTTACACGTGCTACAGCATGGTAGATTCCTGCTCACACAACGCTGCATGACCCCCCTGCACCAAACAAGGCTTGCTCATGGATTTACCTTCAGCGTATCCAACTGCACAGGAGAAGAACAATTCACATTAAACAGGATCAACGGACGTTGAACAGATGGGCATCAGGCTGGAGTAAGAGCCCTTTTGCTTCGATGCTCTTCTCTCAGAGGGAGAACTAAAGCAAAGATTTACTACTGGGAGGCTTCTCAATAGCCTACCAGAAAATTACCCCCAAAGATTAAGCTGTTCACAGTTGGCTGTAATCGAGAAGCGACTTCTAATCCTGGCTCTCAGAGCAAACATTAGCACTGTCCCACAGTACTGCAAGCCGCTGCAATCAAACTCTTACAACACTTGCTACACATGGTACATCACCGATTACTCCTACTCACTTCATCAAATCCTGTGGGGCAGGGATTAGTAATGAATTTAAAACATATATATTCAACAGGACACGTCTCCAGTTAACCATAAACCGCATGCATAGAAGAGCTGTGGCTGTTTCCATAAAGCCCAGTCCTTAGATGTGTTGTTTCTACTTCCATTCCTCAATTCCTAGCTGGATCCTGAAACAATTACAGCAACTGAGCACTTCCCTAAGTGTCTCTTCCATGTTACGCTGGATTTGCTACAGGCAAAATTGGCTTAAAATCCAAATCTGCTTCAACTCGGTTATATCACATCGCCTGCAATCTTTTATTTGCAAGCCATAGTTTTAGTTACCAGAGCAACATAACAGTCACGGTTTGGTTCCCAGCTCTTCCACGTAACCAACACTAAACTTGTCAAACAGTCTTTTCGCTGGTGGAGATAAAATACAGATTATACCCCCAGCCTAGAAGCGCTGCCTGTCAGCCCATACACAGCCACTCTCCAACACTGCTCAATCAAAGCAGCACTTTCCACCACAAAGTCCTAACCTATTTATCGGACAGTAATTTCTCCATTAAATTTATCTTGTATTTCTAGTGATTCAGCAGCCTGCACGGACAATGGATTTATCAGCAAGAGACACATCTCTGAAGCCCATTTCAACCCAAAAACCGACTGGGTTTCACTGCTGATGCTGTGCAATCCAGAAGACACAGCTCTGGTGTGACGTATCATCAAGACACATTAACCTAGCAACCCACATGCATCTAACACACCATTAAAATCCTTCATTTGATTACAGAATATTAAAAATCCTTCAGGCATTCATTTGATTATAGAATATTAAAATCCTTCAGACATTCGTTTGGTTATAGAACTTCAATCAAAAGATTCCAGCATGGCAAATATATGGGCGATGTGCTCCCTCCCAAACGTGGAGCGCGTCTAAAAAGAGTGGGATAACTGAATGAAGTACCTAAAAGAACCAGATCCGCAGTGCCAGAATGAACCTGTGTTACTTCAGGCTGCTGCCAACTTGTTTCAGCTTGGTGAGTTTTCCTTCCCCCAGCTCAGTAAAGCACTAAGAGCAGCTGTGCAGGCTGCTGCTTTGTCTTTTATACTTAATATTGAACTACCGATCTTTGGATAAATCACCTCTGCTGCAGGGATAAAGCAGGGAGCTCAGTGAAGGACAGGAAGGAGCTGTGCCCTGCTCCCACACATGGTGCTCACCACGTGCACAGCACAGAGCTCACCCACAATGAAGCCTTAGGATGCTGCTACCTTTAACTGCAGCAGCAGGATGGATCCTCCTGCAAATATCGTGACAGGGAAAGGTATTTTCCCCGTTTAATAGAAAGTCATGCTGCTTCTGGAAATCAGAATGTGAGGCTAAACTCAACTCTAGACATCAGAAAGGATGAAGTGTGGATTTCCTCCCTTTGGCCATCACTTCAGCAGCATCACGAGGACTTCAGGACAAGAAGTATAACAGCTCCCTCCAAAATCCAGGTCCACAATGGAACCGCTGGTCTCTCTCAGAGCAGGTATCTTTTAGCAGGTATCTGTTATCCAGACTCATATCAGAATACAAACAAACATGTCAAAGAAAAACTTCCAAGTAAAACCCTGGCCAGAAAGGTGTTCACAGTGTGCCAGCCCCTCCTGCAGCACTCACCAGAGAAGCTGTTTTAAGGACCACCTGGGATTTTTCCAAAGGCTACCGCACTGCAAGCCTTCAAAAGTATCACAGAATCAGTTGAAGAACTGTTGTAAATCATAATAAACTACTGAAATTTACTGTTCAGAGGAGAAATCGCTCCAGTTGAATCCTGGACAACAATTCTAGGAGCTGCTGAAGAAGGTACAGCCCTTTCTGAATGGAGATTCAACCCCTTTTGAACATTTTCAGCACTGTCTCAAACACGAAGGGAACACAAACTGGTTCAGTTTCAAAGACCCTGTGCTCAGACGACTGCAGCAGCCTGCTGCTGTAAACATCCGACTGAAAGCTCCTTCCAGCACCTCACAGCTTCCAGTCAAGGATGTTTACAGTAGCAACGACTGCCCCAAAGCATGCAGGGGTACAAACCTCATGCTTAAATCCAATTCTGGATTGCTTTGTCAAGTCTCTTTTAATTAGAGACTGAGATCACACCAAGGAAAGGACAGAAAAGAAGGCATCTTTGTGTCTCACCTGCCGCTTTGGTGGCTTCAGCTCATCTCTTGGAACAATATCGATAAGAAAGTCAAACTGATCAAACTTTGTAATTGCCATGGCAATGTCATTCCTCTGGAACAACAGAAAATGAGAGAATCATAGGTAGCTGAAAAGCAGCCCTGCAGAAAGACCAGGTATTAGCAACATACACAGAATCTATGAGTTGGGGATGGGATAAATAATAAAATAGTATCACAGGATCTTATTCAGGGCAGGCAAATCCCAGGAGATGCTGAGAGAACAGGCTCCAGCTTGCAGAAGGGCAACACGGTTAAAAGAACGCACTGAGATTAAAATACAGTCAGCAAACTGGCCAAACACGTATCAGGGAAGGATGTGCAAGAGCCAGCGAGCTCCTGTGCAGAACTGGCAACGTAAGAATGTTCTTAGAACAGCTTATAGCTTCACTTTTGTAAGAATCCAAAGAACAGCATCAGGTCAAGGCATTAAAGACCTGAATAAAGAGTTAGGCAGCAGTAAGGCATTGCTTAAATGTATTTGCTTAAGATCTGAAGCAACTCTCAAGATAAAAAAAGCTGAATTTCTTAGAAAAACCCCCCAAAAACCCCAAAGTACTGTCAATTTAAAATTCTTGCAAGCCATCTTAAAAAGCAGACACTTGCTAGGCAGGGACTGGGTCTCTCCAGCTGCGCTGTCCATGCGGGGAGCAGCTGTCCCACGATGGCAGCTGCTGGGCAAGGCAAGGCACTCTGAATTAAAACCTGAGTCAATTCAAGCTCCTATACATCAGGATCAGGATTTAACTCTGATTCTGAAATAAATGGATCCACGTGAGCTTGAAAACTGTTAACAGGATGTGTCCGAGTCTGCCCTTGTGCTTATGAAGCATCTTGTCTGTGGGATGTCTATTAAATAATAATATAAATAAATAAAAGATTACAATTATCGAGGGCCTCTCAATCCAGTCATCTGCTCTGGAGGAGGGTATTTTTATTTTCATCTCTACACATCACCACAAACCAACATCTACAAGTTTACATTACAACTACTACAGAAAAACAACTCAGCTACAGCTACCCCGTGTTATTACAGCAGCTCACAACAACTGACAGCCGCAGCTTTGACTTGTGTGTGTGTGTTTGTGTTGCTTGGGGCTTTCTGAAAACAAATTGAGAAAAAAAGCACTTTGGTCACACAGTTACGCTGCACACTGCGCTTTGTACACGGCTTCGTAGCAATAAACACAGGTACTAAAGCTGCTGTCTACAAAACATGCCTCACGTTATGGAAACAGAGCTGGAAACAGTTTGTAAAGCAGTTGATAGCGGGGTAAGAGCAGCCCCATTACCTGCAGAGTCCTGCGCTTGTTGTCTTCCGTGTGTATCCACGCTCGCAAAGTCAATTCTGTTATGAATATCTGAGCTGCCTTGGCGAACAGCACAGGAGCTTCTGCACTGATCATCTGCAAGATAAAATTGTCAATTTAATAGAAGGTTGCAGTATTAGAATACGAATGTAAAGTGGTAGAGTAACTTTATCATGTTAGTCAAATCTGAAAGGTGGTGGTGTTTAACAGAGAACCTGGGGGAATTTCCACATCTGAATATCTAAAGCTCTGACAATCCAAAGAGTTACCAGCCCCAAGCTAAACACAGCGTTACAGTATTGGGCATCTCAAATTTGTCTCGAAAGTCTGCTTCTTCCACATTATATTGAATTATCGTAGGCCATGTCAACCAGGCAGAGCCTTGGTATGTGCACGACCGATTTGGAAACTGAAGAGCACAGGTTGAGGGCTCATTTTAAAACCCAGCCCTTGCTTCATGGTTGTATAACTTCTATAAGTTGAAACAAATGCTGAGATTGCAGAAGAGGTCTGGAGGCACGAGGAAAGACTGCCTCGACAAATTCCTTTTCCTTAAAAAGGATCTAGTTCAAGTTTTACTCAAATTAAGCAGTTTCATTATTAGCTGCTTTGGCATTAATGCTTACTCCTTGGTACAGTCTTCTCATTAAATAATGAGAGAGAGAGAGAGACTTCCCTCTGCCCTGCCCTAAAAATCTCATCTTCTCCTTCATCATCAAAAATCTGGCGCTGATTTGGTTCAGACACTGAACTGGGACCTCAGCGCCCTGGTTCCCTTTCCAGGCCGAATGAATCACTCCCTTGTACAGGAAAACAACGCTCACCTTTTTCAGGGTCTCCAAATTTAAATGTTAAAGGTTGGCCTAACAGAAGGATGGTGTCACATTCAGGAAAAGAGGAGGAAAGTGCAAACCACCCTCATCTCTCTTAGGCATTAAGTGTCTGTTCCAGCTTAAAAACAGGGAGGATGAGCAGCCCAAGACGCAAACCCTATGGGTGACCCCTTTCTCCTCCCTTCACCACTTTGTTTTCATGGGTTAATTCATGTCCTGTCACCATCAGTCCCATGTCAAGGGTTCAGCTCAAATATTGATCATCAAACCCATCTTATCTACCTGAACCATTACTTAATTTTTCCATAAAACTTGAAACCGTGTAGCACAGTAATTATAAGAATAATAATGAATTGCAAAGAATTATAGCTGCAATATCCACTCATCATAAATAAATCATAAATACTTAAGAAAAAACCCCATGGGGGTACCTTCACATCTTCATCCAGCTTCATGATCTTCTTAATTCGAGCCAGAGGGAGCTCTTGAACTCGGAAGTCTTTCTGCAGAGAGATGCACATTTGAGACTCTTTACTGATATTTAACTGAAAACAAAAGTCCACTTCAAAAATATTAAAAACGAGTCTAGAATTAAACTGGCTAAAGTCAGATTTATTAAAAGAATGTATTTTATTTGAGGTACAGCAGCTTCTCCTCAGGCCCGAGAGCTCCCATCTGCTTTTCTGTATTTTATACTGATGTAATTTGACTTCAGCCTCCCGTCAGACACTCGTATCTACCACTGCACCTCAACAGCACATTTCTAACGTTACACATTTCTGCACCTATTTATATTTGAAGCACCTAATTCAATGAGGTGTCTCGGGACCCAGAAACCACTGGAATTCACCAAAGGTCACAAGAGAAAATGAAGAAAACGAAGGCAAAAAAGAGCTCTGTGGGGCCACAGGACGAAATCTTTATTTGTACTTCCCTGTTGCCCAACACCAGGGCAAAAAAAACTTGCTCAAAAAATCTTTCCTATTTCTGTTTTTAGATGGATTTCTCACTGTTGTCCAGCAAAAAGAACTCAAAATGGTTTAAGGATGGTTTAGGGAAGCTGCTGAGCTTCACTACAAGCAGTGCTCTCCTTGCAATAAAGGTAGAAATGTAGTGATAATGGTAGTGACAATGGTCATCATCTTCATCATCTTCATCATCATCTTTATCCACAGTGAGTTGCTACCAGGAACCTCTTAAAAAGGGAGAAAGGCTGAGGCTAAGTACCAGGGCATCAGGAATGCAGAATCCTAAGGGCTCCTTAAAAAAACCCCAAAACATCATCTTCTCTTAACAAAAATGTCATAGAGAAGAAAAGGAAACTCATTTCTCTAGGGAAGAAGGCGCTGCAAGACGTTTTAGTCAAACAAAAGAGGGGGGGGGAGAAAAAAGAGCTGAAAATGCTGTTTTCTATTGAAGCAAAATACGGAGGGGTTGTGTGTGCTCCAACCAGCACTGGGCATTTTATTTCATTTACCTATTAAAAAAAGCTATGTATATTTATATACATTATTCTATAGGCATCTTATTTATAAATATATTTAGATTAATGCCTTGCAAAGCAGAACTGAGCTGGGGTGCAGGGGTGTCCCTGTAAGCAGCACCCAGGGCTGTGCTGCGTCCCTGAGCGCCGTCTTTTGGGTGACGGGAGAGGAGGGCAGAGACCACTGGGACCAGTGCTTGAACACACAATGTGCTCAGGGTGGCATTTCCAAGCAGTTACTGCCACATAAACACGTTAAGGGGTTGCCAGGGCATGGAAAAATATCCCAAAGGTTTTTTTTAAAGTTGTTTTTTTTTTTTTGCTGTTGATGTTGGTTTTTTTAAAGCCTGTTTCTTTTTAAAGAGCCTCGAGAGTTTTGAGCGAGTCTCAGAGAAAGACAAGGACAACATTCCCAAGGCGTGAACCTCTTAGGTGTATTAACTTCTACAAACATCACGTGTGCATAGGTACAACACTATTAAAATCTTCAAAGAAATGAGGACAAAAATTAAAGCTCCTTTATTGCTTTAAGGCAGACAGGCGAACGTCACGTAGATCAAAACTGATACGTAAGTGCCACGGTGAAGGCAAGCATGACCACTGCTGGCTACTGCCCAGCACAACAAACTCTAGACACCAATTCCTCCTCTTTTCTTTTTTCCAAATTAGGTCTCAGTGTTTTCACAGGCCTCCCTAACTCGCTGTGCAGCTGAAATGCAAGTTTCAGCCTGGTCCTGATTCCCATTTCTCCCAGACCAGGCTCCAGCCCCTATGGGGCAGAGAACGGGGAGGGAGCTGTGGTTTGTTCTTCCAAAACAGCTCCCTTGGTTTTTTCTCCTGAATTTTAGCCACTGGTACCTGGCAAACACACAAAACCAGGCAGAGAAAGCCCCAAAAAGCAGGGTTTCCATCAAACAGCTGCTCTCACCTCCACCACACGCAGAGGAGCTTTAAGTTTACTTACATCAGCATCCACGGGAGCACTTTCAATGAGATGCACGATAAATTTGAGGATTTGATTACACAGGGCACAACTACCCAGGGATGTTTTGCAGCTCTCCCTTTTCTGACTCCCTTCACTGTCCTCAGTCAAATTTTCAACGACTTCCTCGCTCGCAATGCAATAAATAGATTCATTTGACGGTTAAAAATTAAGCTGCCCATACTCGATAAGCTGCAGAATAAACCCCTTTCATGTGGAGATGAAGACAAACTACGGCTCTTGAACACCAGAATTCACTGCACCGCAAGAGGAAAGTAATTAATTCTGGTTATGCATACAAAATTTCTACATCTGTTTCTTTAATCAACTATCTGCACACAGGCTGAAAAAGCAGCTTATCTTCAGACTACGGGATTGGGGTTTTCACTTTGAACAGCCCGGCTCTGACTGGGGTTCTTTTGTTTCCAGGTACATTAAAAGCATTGGAGTGTGCTTTCAGGAGCGCTGTATCACAGCCATCTATCAATCTCTCTTGAAAAGCCATTTTTATTACATGCTCTTGTTCTCAGGCTCATCTCTTTTGGGGATGGGGGAAAAAAAAATAGGAGCTACTTAGTCCAATTCTTATCCTCAGTCTAGGCATGATTTTTGTTTATATAATCAAATGTCTTTAAATTAATAAAGTAAGTGATAACGACGCGCTTGGCATTCAAGTGATTTACAGAAATTCAGGCTTGCCAAAGGAGACAGCTCTTAAAGAGGGCTTAATACTTCTGTACAAAAGCCTAAACCCCGAAATTCATTCACAAAATTGTAAGTGTCTGCCAACAGGCAGGTTTTTCAATTTATGAAGGGCTGGGGGGAAGACCAAAGAGTTGTGTTTTGACCAGTCCCATCTCCCAGTGTGTACTGGAGCGGCTCGGTTCCCTCACACGCTGGTCACACATTCTACATTGCATAATTCCAGCAGTAGTGAAACAGCCCACGCAGTACAACGTGAGGTATATCCTCAAATCCCTCAATCTTCTGCTAGCTAAAACAGCTCACAGCAGCTACACTTATACCTGTAGCTATTTTAAAACCACTTCCCTTTCCCCACCCCAAGCAGAAGATAATTCCTCTGCAATTCTCTAGCAAGCAGCCACGGTCGTAATTTTCCCTGCTGAAAAAAAGCCTTGAATCCAACTTCTTGTTTAGCCCAGAAAGAGCTGAAGGGATGGCCAATACATCTCATTATGCTATGATTCAGTTGAATTCAATTTATAACTCAAGTTGTGGCAGTTGTAGCCAACTGTTTGGCTCAATGATCATTTATCAGCTCTTAAAACCACCTTGCAGTGTGTGAATCGCCAGCTCTACTGGATGCCAGGAGCAGCAGGAAAGCGGTCAAGCTGAGGTTTGCTACCAGACGTTATCAGGCACCTTTCAGTGTCCGTTCCTCAGCAATAGCCCAGTGGACAAGGACACTCACCACGGTGAGGTTGCGGATCTCATCCATGACGCGTGGCCAGAAGGACTGGAGGCTCTGCTGGGCATCGCTGTTGCCGGCTGTGCCGAAGCCGCCGTCCGTGGACATGCTGGGAGCTGGGAGATAGGAAAGCAAGCATTAGATATGAGGGAGGGAGGGAGAAAAAGGCTCCCTGAGATTGCCTCCGTGTCCCACAAATACAGGAAGGGGCCAGCCTGGATTATCGCTCTGGAAAACTGTCAGAATAAGACAGGGCAGCCCAGGGCTCACAGCAACAATACAGAGACACTCGCAGCCTCTGGAACTGGGGTTTTTTTATTTATTTCTTTCAAAAGATTGAAAAAGAACATGGAAAAAAAAATTAAGGCAAAAATAGGCTCCTTATTGCCTTATTAGAGCTCTGCCTTTTCACAAGGAGTTACAAAACATAACTGATGCCTGGTCCCAGCTCACACTCCAGTGCTCACCTATTGTAAAATGACTTTTTCTCTTGCTTGTTACAGCCAACAACAATGCAGGATTTGGCAGTAACCCCCCCTCAAGTGGAAGCCAGAATGTCAATGTCAGCCTGATATAATAATCTAAGAAAGTGCAATGAAACAGTTGCTCCTGTGCCTATTTGAAAGGTGTCAAGTTTTTGCGGCTTTAGACTATTTTTAAAGTATCTCTTCTCCTTGGGTATAATCAACAGGAGAAATTAACAGTCTGTATAATGCAGGATGTCAAAAGCACAAAGTAAGATTTACAATTCAAATCTTTTAATTGAAACCATCTTTAAAAAGCCCCATGCCTGTCATTTATTATTCTGCAACCGCAGGCCGTTAAGCAAGTCTGGCTGTTATTACATTTGTACTGGATGTTGCCTGTGCATTCATTAAGACTCGTATCATTGCAAACAGCTTTCTTTTCAGTACGTATCAGCAGTAACTCATAAGGAGAAAATAAAGGGACGATAACTGGGTTCAGAGTTTCCCACGCAGTGAAGATGATGAAGGGATCAGGACACTCGGAATCCATCAACCTCATCCCTGGGTGACCGAGGTGATGCCAGCCCCTGTGGCAGTGTCCAGGTTCCAGCTGACACAGCTCTTTTCACCCCATAAACTCTAGATCAAGTCCTGTCGTTTTGAGAAGGAACTCTTGAGACAGCTCTGGGTAATATTACAATGCAGGCAGATGCACAACTTGGGAATCCAGGCACAAGCAGCATCTTGGTGGATGTTGAAGAGTCCCTGCTCACTTCTCAAGTGAGAAAGCACAGGAAGCTCTACATTTTCCACAGGGGAAGATGTGGAGACACCCACAGACATTCATGTGTCCCCATGTAATGGAAAAAGACACGAGAGCAGATTTCTCTCTGATATAAACGTGCACAAACCCCGTTGGCTTTGGATCCACCACGGAAAGGTTCGCTTCAGCCCCTCCTCAAGCACAGCACCACCACACAACACACCACCACACCACCACACCGACGGGAGGCAGCGGCCAACTGCCAGTATTTTCAAAATCCACTATTCCAAAGCAATGCCAACCCATCAAATCTTATCAACAGATCAAAGTTGGAACGTTGGACACTCAGGTCATTACCTCCTGCAGCCTACGCTTCCCAAGGCAGACCCCGTGAACTGTTGTATTTTCCTTTCATCAACCTGAGGACGTGGAGGTGTGGGAAGAGCCAAAGTGGATCCTGATGGGGTGACAACGAGAAGGCCAGAAAATCTGTATTTTCAGTCTCCAAACAAGATGGGAAGGACTCCAGGTGAGGAACCTATGGAAATAAGTGATTGATGAATTACTCGATGACTCTTCAACCACTATTTGCATTACAATAGTATCCGCCTACAAACTAAGATAGTTCAAGTATTTATAAGAACACTCAGAGATAAATATTCAAATGGGTCGCAAACTGGCGTCTGATTTCCCCCACCCTTGATCTGCATTGTCAAATGTAGACCAAAAAAAAATAATGGTTTATGCACATAAATAGAAGCAAATCCTTGAAATCTGCTCCGGACTGGCAATATTTCAGCACTGATGCTACACGGGGTCTTTTCTGCAGCTGGAGATGCAATTCATCTCGAAAACAAGCCAAATGACTTTTCAAGGCTGCATTTAAAAATACAAATCACCTGCACTCGACCCACTGAAATGCTGTAGTGGAATATAATGCTCGACGTAACCCTAAGAAACAACAGGTTTTAAAGCAGAAAGTTAATGGAGCAAAGAGGAAGAAAATTCCACCCCCTGCAGCAGGCAAAAGCAAATTTCTTGCATTAAATATACGCCTCTGTGCATTCAGCCAAATGTTGGGAAGTGCTAGAAGTGGTTTAATCCAGTAATTTATAATTTTAAAAGCCTGGTGAAGACAGGAGTTTTATTGTATTGCTCGAGGTAAACTCATTTCAGAACAGAAAGCCAACAGCCTGATGCTGGCCCAAGGGACGACTGCTGCTGTGAGTGACTGTTAAGGGTAATCGTCAGGAAATCGAGGAAGAGCAGAAACAAGTCACCAACAGGCTCATTTTTCAAAAGCTCATAGGATAAAAATCACTCTAAACCCTCAAAATAAAAGCTTAAGTAGGTTAAAACTGCTCAGAACATCACCACCGTCATTTCTTCCCATTAAACCATAGACATAAGTGGTGCTGAAGGTGCTCGCAAGCATTGGAAGAGGATTGAAAGGCAAAGAGAAAAACCCGAACTGCTACACAAACCTACAGCAAACCCACCCTACTGATGATCCCATTCCTGCACCACGAGGGAAGTTCCCTCACCCAAGGGTGGTCTGGAATGCCTCAGATCAGGATTAATAATAAAATACCAACGCACAGAGCAGAAGATGAACCCAAATCGAACAGGGCAGTGCCTTTAATTTCACACTATCAGTGCCTGAACCTGGTTGGATTTTTTGGTACACGGTTTGCAGGGAAATTCATCACAGTTCATCTTTCCTCCAAGATCCTGTGCAGAAGGGGAGAGGGGCTCTGAGGTGCTCATACTCCCTATATCAGATTAGCTGAAACCAGAGTCCCAGGAGCCTGCAAGCTAAAAACCAGGCCACACAGAGATGCTTTAGCAGAATAATCTAAACGAGGAGGTTTGCACACACAAAACACACCAACTCACATCAGGGACGCTTTACTGAGTTAAATACAAGCAAGGAAGCAAGCAAATCCCCCCCCAAAAAAACCACACACAGCAAGAAATAAGGGTATAAAAATAGGAGAGGATCCTCACAACACACACAGCCTGGGATATCCCCCATGAAGGCAACCTTCTTGTTTCCACACTAAGGTTAAAAGACATCGAAGGCCAAGAAGCTGAGGCCTACACACAAACACCTGGAGGTGATCGCAGAGATCAGGGCTGTAAAAAGGAGCGCATCTGAGAAGCACCACATCAACACTTGGCAACTGGAGCTTTTCTGCTCGCCGGAGCAGAACACCTTGGACAAACATTAAACTTACAAAACCCTGTGGTAGCTGATGAACACTTACAGAGCTTCACTCCCTAGGAGCACAAAGCAAGCACCAAGACACCTCCAGTGCCTGGGGTTGGGGGATTTGTTGCTTGTTTGGGTTTTTGATGCAGGGCTTTTCTGATTTTGGGTTGGTTTTTTTTTAAAACAGATGCTACTTTGTGCTCTTTCTTTAATGGGGTGGGAAGGGGGAAGCGGACAAACGAAGCTGTTGCCCTGGATGCCTCCGATCTGCACGCTTGAGCGAGAACCTGCTATGGAAAACACAAACTACAGCGTAACCACAAATAAAACCCAGATCTCTGATCCTGCCATCCCACCCGGAGCTCTGAGGCTGGAAAGGAGCAGCCACAGCCACGGGATGGTCCTGGGCAGCGCCGTGTGAATTTGGGAACGGGAAGAGGACAGGACAACCCCAAGCAGGGACACCTCACGGCTTCCAATGCGTCTACTCATGGGTTACTCCCAAGTTACTCCTTGACGAAGGACTCAACCAACCAAAATCAGCTGGGTGGAGAGTGATTTATCCAAATATCTGAAGGGATATGCAAACAGTAAATACCAAAGGGAAGCATGGAAAAGCCTCGAAGCTCTTGGTGAAGGAGGCATTAACTCGGCAACACCATCGAGTACCAGACCCCAGTGACATCCAAAATGTCAGGGTTTTGCATACATTCCCGTGACTCACACGATGGGAAAGAGCTTGTTTTATGTAGAGTTGTATTACACAGCACTGGGACCGTATTACATCCAAAAGTCTTAAACAGGCGACTAAATATGAAGTAAAACGGAAGCTAAAATGAAATTAGACAGCAGCTCAGGCAAACGTTTTGCCTTAACAGCCTCAGTTTATAACTACAAATAAAGACAAGGCAAATATTTCTGTAAACTGCCACTGCAAAAACCAAACTCCCTCTCCCCCAGATCCTGTCACCACATAAAAGCAGATTTACCACCTCTACACCAAGTGCTTAGAAAACCTCCCCCTACAGCTCCTCTTAAGATGCTGTTGGTTTTACTGCATCCACTGTCCCAGACAACTCCCAAGTTAATTCTTAGGAAGCAGCGGTCCAGAAACGGAAAAAGCAAGCAGTGGAGTTGCTCTTAACAAAAATAAATAATGAAGTCAGACAATTTTACCAGCAAAGAATAAAAACCCAACGCCACAGCACCCAGCAGAAACTCTGAAGAATTAAAAATAAGAGTGAATATCTGGAATTAATACTAATCCCGGCATCTGGTGATACTTCATTCGATGCAGTAACTCCCAAAAGTGCGGTGCTCTGTCCCGGGAGCCTGTCCCTTGATTTACAAGTGAAATGTGCAGAGCCACACTCAGGGATCTAAAGAAGGAGCCCTGCGCAGCCATGAGCGCCAGACACCTGATCCTGCCGGAATCAGAAGGAACAATCTAGCAACCAAGAACTAGTTGCACCAGATTAAATAGTTTTATATGAATTTAGTAACGCGTTTCTTTAAATGCAAGCAAAGTTTAGGATGTATGAGAAAGCCGGAGAGCTCTTTGCGAGACGCTGCTCTCGTTACTTCAATGAGAGCAATTTGCAGTATCACAACATTAAATACAGAACATGAACAGTCTGGAGGGGACCACGACAGCAATCCCAGGTGCACTGAGAGGCTGCGTGTGCGCTGCAGCCCCACGGCTCTTGTTTTGCATGACATTACCTTAATTCAAAACAAACCTTGGAGCGGTCGCGTTGTTAATGGTCCGAAATCGCAGAGCATTTAAAGCATTTGCTCTGCTTTAACATCGACTCAAGTCAATGCAGATCATGCCAGCCAAGCCTCTTTTCATGAATCACAGAATCCCAGAACGTCAGGGATTGGAAGGGACCTCAAAAGCTCACCCAGTCCAATCCCCCTGCCGGAGCAGGAACACCAGATGAGGTTACACAGGAAGGCGTCCAGGCGGGTTTTGAATGTCTGCAGAGAAGGAGACTCCACAACCTCTCTGGGCAGCCTGGGCCAGGGCTGAACAGATGAAATTTATGAAATAAGATGAAATTTATTTCCGTTACAGCTCCAAACGACACATTTGCTACGCAAAGGCCAAGCAGCACAAGTGCCAGGACTGCAGCCAATAATTACTTTTAGTTACTTTGGGGGGCGGCAGTGGTGGTGTAAAATTAGCTCTGAATTACATTTGAGATCAATTATTTCTTCTTCTACCTCCATCTTCAGGCCTTGCCTGCACAATTGTGTAAAATGGTTTTAAACCAATAACGCAGTTCCGAAACCGGAGTCACACTGGCAGCAGTGTGAACAGACGGGTGTTTTATCCAAACCAATGCCACGGGCTTTGTGTCGTCTCTGTTTTCTGCACCTCCCGTTCATTGCAGCCCCAGTTTGGACCAGGAAAGCAGGGAGAGGTCTCACCTGGCACAGCAACAGGAGAGCACACGAGGTCTCCACATGCAGAGGTCTTCACGTGGCCTCTGGGAACCCCAGTGCACCCCACTTACAAACCCCATACACAAACCCCATCTCCACAGCACATCTGTGACCTGATGAACAACCCAGAGCCATCCCAGCAGCAAGAGCTGAACAAACCAAGGCTGAAATCTCGCTATAAAGGTCTAAAAAATACAAGGTGCTGCTTGGTGTGGCACAAAGTGCCATGGCAGATGGAAAAGCCACCAAGATTTGTGTCAGGCCTCACTGAAGTGAAAACACAGACATAAAGAACCGGGGTTATGACACATCAGCCTTTGGCTCTTGGTGCTTTGAGCAATCCCATGAGGAAAAGCAGTGGGTTTGGGGTTTTGAGGCTCATTTCCAGCTCTGGCACCTCAACAGGACAGCGTGGGGAGGGCTCTGCCTGTCAAACATCACCTGGACAAGCGCTGGGGGAACGATGGGGAACACCGCATCTACAGGGATTTAGACAGCGTTATTTAGGACACAAGATCAGCCTTGACCAAAAGCCAATACTCCAAATAAAAAGGAAGCAGGAACACTTTAAAGATGAAACGTTACTGACTATGTAACCCATAGCATTACATCTACAGCACGATTATTTCAGCTCAGTAATGATGCTGTTGTTATTAAAGCATTAAAACTTCCATGTTTCTAATTACGAATAAAGTTATAGCTAAACCACAGGCCAAAATCAGAAGTCTCGGAATTTAATATTAGTTTTATTTTATCCAAAATATATGGGAATATATATTTTTTTTTTCTATAAAATAGTGCTATAAAATCTAATGCAGCCGTTCAGGGAGTGGGAAAAGGAGATGATCACAAACTGAAGGAAGTCTCGGTGAAAACACAACCTTTTCACTTTTTAAAAGCAATTCCAAGGGGCTTTCAGTAAACCCAACATAATTCAAAACACAAGCACTTCCTCCCAACGCGCTATTATAGGAAACTTGTGCAATTCCTCCGTTTTATTTTTATCCGTTCCCTCTTGCGCTATCTCACACACACACACACACACACACAGCCCTGCAAGCACAGAGCCAGCACCACGAGTGGTTGATTTCAGGCAATGGGAGAACCATTCCAGGCTGGATAAGGTGCTTATTTGCAGATTTCTCTTGTTTGGTCAAATTAAAATTGAACCTAACAGCCTAGTTAAATGCTGCACTAAATCACCTATGGAGGAACTGAGTATTTCTTGCTAAAGGTTTTAAGAGAAGGTTGCAAAACTCTGTTTAAGTTGAGTTGCTTTAGGGCAAAAAAAATAACCAAGATGACCACTCCAGGTGCCTTCGAGCCCTTTTTTCTATGGATATTTAGCAGCAGATTACTCTATCTCCAAAGCATTCAAACCTTAGCTCCCCAATGCCTCCAGACATTACTTCTGTTCCCATTCATGCGAGGCACAGCGTTTTGATTTAAGCCCAAACCAGCTGCAAAGAGGGGTCTGGATCACGGCTCCCAACAACAGCCAAGGTTTAAACCAGCCAAGTCTGCTTCCAGCAGGGCCAAATCCGCTCTGCACCACTCCCATTGCCAATATTTGCAATCCATCTTGTGCTGGATCACACGTGGGCATCCCTCCCACTGCCGCCCCCAGTACCTGGGCAGGGATTCTGCTCCCTTCTCCCATCCCCGGTGCTGGGTTTGGGTGTGCAGGGCTAAGAGCTGCCTCAGCAGAGCTGATCCCGGCTCCTCCAGCCAGAGGAATCACCTCCTCTTCATCTATGCAAAGCAGAAACCGGCCACATAACCATCAAATATGAAATTACAGCCCGGATCTTGCAGAGAGCTGCATCAAATCAGCCCGTGCCACATAACCATCAAATATGAAATTACAGCCCAGATCTTGCAGAGAGCTGCATCAAATCAGCCCATAGGCACAGCCTTGCAGGACCACACGTGCTATGAGAACCACAGGGGGAGAGAATATCCCGAGCACAGGCAATGCACAGCAGAGGCGTTTTACCCAACGCAAGCAGCCAGAGAAACCATGCAGGGTTGTGTGTCTTGATACAGAAGCCAGCGTGACCCGGCAGTTCAGGGCAATTCTGGCACAGACAACGGCTCGCTGCAGGCTGGGGCAGCCGATTCCAGTTGGCTTTACCAATTCAGGAGGGAAAAAAATGAGGAATAATGGGTGCTTTTACAGCAGCACTGAGTTTCTGTACCTGTTCTCTGGTCACGTTCACGTGTGCACTGAAAGACCGAAGGTACACGTAGATGATGTTTAACACCGGGCAGGGTTTTGGGTATCGGAAACCCACCTGAAACGCAGCACAGCATCAGAAACCATTCTATGGATGGGGAAGTGACCTCCCCACAGCGCAGCACCAGGTCACAAATATTACACCACCACCAAGAAAAAAATAGCACAGGGCTAGTTTTGGTTGGCCCTTTTTTTTTTCCACCCCCAAAAGGTAAAGCAAACAAAATAATCGGAATTATTTGTACTGGTTATTTTCCTTTCCTTTCTTCTCTGAATGAAAGAGCACAAGGGTCACACTTGGTATTCAGTATTTCAACAGGTAAACATTATTAAGTAGTGACTCCGCGCTGCAATTTTGGCAAGCGGGCACACGGAGTAAGGAGCAGAGGAAGAAAACTCCCAGACAAATAACAACAAGTGTCCAAGAGGAACGGCACTGCCTGTCCGGCTCCTAAATTCAACCCCCAGAGAAATGGAAAAGCTCTTTTAAGTAAAGCACGTTCAGGTCAGTCGAGTCTACTTCACAGGGTAAAACAGCTGGCACGTACCAAAACAACACTGCGTGTCACGTACTTCACCTTATAAACTCGAATCACAGAATCCCAGAACGTCAGGGATTGGAAGGGACCTCAGAAGCTCATCCAGTCCAATCCCCCTGCCGGAGCAGGAACACCAGATGAGGTTACACAGGAAGGCGTCCAGGCGGGTTTTGAATGTCTGCAGAGAAGGAGACTCCACAACCTCTCTGGGCAGCCTGGGCCAGGGCTCTGTCACCCTCACTGAGAAGAAGTTTCTTCTCCAATTTCAGTGGAACCTCCTGTGTTCCAGTTTGTGTCCGTTACCCCTTGTCCTATCATTGTTTGTCACCGAGCAGAGCCTGGCTCCATCCTCGTGACACTCACCCTTTAAATATTTATAAACATTAATGAATCTCAAGCAATTTAGCGTAAAATTGATGTTATGTATTGCAGCTTTGTAAATTTAAAAGAAATCCCAAGCTACACGCCTCACGATGTATTTCCCAGTCTTGCCATATATGCATTTTACTCCTTTTTAACAGCAACCTTAACGAGGATAACAAGGGAAAAAAGGGGATCCCAACTCACCTTCCCAAAATTTCACAGTCCCAAGCTGGAATAGCTGCGTGCCTGCACTTTTACAGGAAAATAACCCCCAAAAATAGCGATAAATGTGAAGGCGCCACCTTGATCTCAGAGGCAGGAGGCGTCTCCCCCAGATTGTGCCACGTGGGAATGAAATGTCACAGCCACAAAGACATCAGGCGGTCACACACAAAAATTACTTGTCACGTATTCTGAACGCATGCAATACTCAGCGTGTGGTAAGTTAACAAGTCAGTGTTGAAACCCAACTACAACATTTCCAGGCCCATAAGCACTATTTTGGCACAAGTCAAGCGATAGGCTCCATTTATTCAGAAAAGGCTTCCAATACTTCAAAAATCAATTCTGTTTTCAGCTCTGGTGGTGTCGATTCAGCATCCAAACACTCATGGCAGAGGCCACCACGACCCCGCTGTCCCCAGCCGCTCACACACACAGGAGGGGCCTGACCAGGGTTTGGGTGGGTTTGCCCGTTTCTCTTTAGTTTGTATTGCAGGCAGTAAAAGTTCTGATCATGCAGTGTGCACATTTACTGCTCTGGAGTGAAAATACAAACAAAACACCCGTGAAAACACTATGAAAACAGAAAAAACCCCAAATCCCTGGGTTGAATTTAGCGTTAGTTGACATTTTTAGATTTATTTATAAATAAATAAGTTTCTATAATAAAAAAATGACAATCGTATTTATTTATAAATAAATCTTTCTAAAGAATTCTGCATGAAAATACAGAGAAAGTCCTATGGGTGCCCTCACACCCTCCCATCCTGACGGCCACACCATGAAGTGGCTGCAGGAGCTGAACCGGTGCTCGCTGTTCACTCCCGTTACGGATGGAGCTGCCGCCGCCGTCCGATCCTGCGCTGGCACAGACGCCGCAGCACATTTAGGACAAAGTTCTGCTTTAATATTAACGCAGCCTTAAGTGTTTCCTTTGCTCTTCTGCTGCATTTCGAGGCTCAACCGTCACCGTGCTGGAGAGGGAGAGGCAGGGAGAGTAACTCGCACCACAGCAGGACAGCAGCAAATACAACCTAGGAAACTGCTGATGATAGAAACGAGTGATTAAAACCATCCCAAGTTGTTGTGGAAGTGGAGGGAAAGGCCGTACCAGTCTGTACCTGGGCACGTGTTCTGCAAACCGCTGTTTTTGGTGGAAAAGTGAAACAAATGTGCTGCTTTTAGGGGCTGCAGGGTTACTTTTCTATAGGGATTATTCTAATATTCGATGCTCCTATTCCCTTCTCTCCTCACTTTATTTTATAAAGTCAAATTATCAAATGGCATCTTGCAAAAGTTAAAAATAATTCTTTTCATATAAACAACCATAAGCCTTTTCCCTCCTGGTAACAGATCTTACTGAAATGAAGCCCAGCCTGTAGTGCTCAATAAGCAGGCAGCATGGTCCAATCAAGCTTTTTCTATTTTTCTTTAGTCTTAAAACACCCAATCTTGTATTCTAAACATTCAAATCCATGCTCTCCTGGGTCACCTTCAGTGAATGAAGACAGACAACTCAAAGTGTCCCATTTTGATTTATCAGGAAGCAACCAAGGCATAAACAGACAACGGAAAACAACATCCCAGTGAGGTCTCAGCATGGAGAAAATCGGAAATATTTGAGAACAAACAGAAACCCCTTTCCTGTAGCTCCTGGGAAGCTGTGGCAGGTATCCTGCAGTTGGATCCTGCTCTCAGCACCCTTTGTAACGGGTGCTACATCTTTGACCCTCTGAGGCACTAGGTAAACCGTCTTCTTTATCAAAAGATCCATAATAAAGGGTTTAAATTAACAACCACACGCATTTAATTCACTTACAACACAGGCAGGCTGCTAAGCCCTGAAATGAAGAAACCGCTTGATATGCTGACACTATTAAAATACAGATGTCACGCTACATTACATAAATACAAGATATTAGTCCGATTAAAATAAACAAAACCAAACCCAAATCGTCTGGCTCGGAAGGTGACCTCCTGTGGGCACAGCCAGGCACACGCTCATCCTCCTCCTCCTCCTCGTCCCCAGCCACCGAGGAGCTCAACCCAGGGACACCAATTCCCCACAATAAACTTCCCCTTTAAACCACCACGACTCGTGCTGCCCGTTCAGTTTGTATCAAAACCAAGAAGACGAGGCTGTTTGCTGAGCATTTCCAGCAGGTAAAGCTGTGAGGGAAGCCCAGGGGAGCTTTAAAGCACAGAGGACACACAACTCACTCCACTGAGCAGCATAAAACAGGAGCCAGGACCCTTCCCTTCTCAGGAACAGGTATAATTTGTTAATAACCCCTGTCCAGTGCTACCAAAAGCTTTAGTTTTTTTCCCCTGCTGCTCTTGACCTAGAAAGACGAAGCAGCACCTATTTGTACACAGCCACAACCTCCTGCGAGCTTAAGCGATGAAATACGAGAAACGCTGGGTGCGATGAGGATTTATTTCATCTGCAGATTCCCTCGCTTCCTGCCACCCCTCAGGAGCACGCAGCAGCCAAATGCATCCTAATTTCAAGGCAAAAAACCTTAAAAGGTCTCATTTTTTTGCTTCAAGATGCTACCCGTGACCTTCACACTCCCGGTGAATCCCCGATGCTGGCCGACAGCAGCAGCTCCTGCTATTGCACTAACGGACCCATTATTAATGGATGACTTACGGTGATGTTTCTCCTCCTGCCCCCTTCTCGGATTGAAACTGGTACGACATGCCAGCCGCCCCAGAAAGTTGAATAAGCTTTCCCCGAGATGCCAATCACCAGTCTTAATTGAAATTAAAATCCACAAAATAATACTCGAAGGCTGTAACAAATCAAAGACCGCTCAGGTCGAAGCGCAACCCCAAGACGTGGCTCTTCCTCAGCGGCTGACACCAAAGAGCAGAGCTGGTTCACGTTCCAGGGCCCGCTTTTCTCTAACACCCCTACAAAAATAAGCCGCACAATGCAATTACCTCTGATTTTCAAAACGTTACTTTTAAGGTCGACAATTAGCAATCAGGATTATAAAAGAGGTAAGAGCAGGACTGAGAACACTCAAGCTGTGTCACCCAGTTGATCCCCGAGAAGGCAAGGACGGCAACGGCAACGTTGAGCATCTCTGGAGGAGAAGGAACGGCTGCAATGGGATCCGACTCCTCGCTGCAAACTAACTTTTAATTCTAATCTGTAAACTATCCCCCGTGTCCTCAATGCCCTCGGCCATCGGGAGCAGCTTCATTTTTCCACTTTGTTTCTCTCTTTTTTTTTTTTTTTTTGTTTCAGTCTAAAGTGCCGTGAACAAACTTTGTCCTTCATTCTGGAAACTCGGAGCAGTGGTATTTCAAGGTCACTCGTGCTAGCGAAGGCAGGCCTAGCTCCAGCAACTTTCGCTGCGGCACTGCTCTGACGGGGAGAGCCACGCAGGAGCCCAGCCTGGCCCGAGCTGGGGGGCGTCACTGGGGGAGCCGGGAAAGCCCTCGATGCTGGAAAACTTCTAAGCTAAGACGCACCCTCACCCCATTCCTGCGCCTGTCACCGCCGGGCTGCGGGGTTCCGGTGACCTTCAGTGCTTATTTGCGGAGAAAAAGGAAAACAAAGGGCTGCTTATACTTGTCAGGAGTTTGGCCGGCGGTTCCGGGGGTGACGGGGGTTCCGTTGGCCCCCCAAAAGCCGCATTTCTGACGGGTGTCCGCGGGCCAG